>NW_015505666.1:749445-781338 GCF_001515645.1 Sinocyclocheilus grahami | reverse complement strand
AGCGCAGAGATCCAGCTTCAACATGAGAAAAGTTTTTCTTGAGCAAGGCTGAAGAAGACGTAACCAGATCAGACTTTATACCTGAATTGAGAAGTCCGGGTTTGCTGGAGCATTCGTGATCTCAGAAGGGACTGCGGTACATTAGGAATAATGGTGGTCAATACGAATGGTGGTTCAGGAAGGGCTTAAGGCTCCATGATAACCCATCTCTGCGGGACTCTGTAATAGGAGCCGATACTCTGAGATGCGTTTACATACTGGACCCCTGGTTTGCAGGATCGTCCAACGTGGGAATCAGCAGATGGAGGTGAGTTTCCTTTCTCAATGTGAAAGGCCGCAGGTGATGGAGATTTACCGCTGATTAAAGAACCGGCTTTACTGATAAAATGCGCGTTAAATATCGCTTGCGATTAATCGTGCAGCCCTACTTTGGATCCGAGCAGGTGTGTGCAGACATCAGATCCTGTAACACTCCCCTTATTCGTTAATAATAATAAGTATTTCAATAGTAACTAGTATATTTTCATTTTCACTAGTAGCTATTCATAGTGCTTATTTGTCATTTCTAGTAAGTAATCCAATAGTAACTAAACTAATATACTGCTAGTAATTTAAATGACTAACGTTAGAATCTGTTGAATTAGACATTAGTCATTTGCTACTAGTCATTTAGGGATAGTTGCTAGTAGTAAATAACTATTGTCTCATTTAACAGATACGTTAAAATTAGTAGTATTTTAGCAGTTAAATTCTATGTTAGTCTATGGTTTAGATCAGTGTTTCCCAACCTTTTTTTAGTCGGCGGCACCCTTTGGAAATTTTAACAAATTTGTGGCACCCTACAAAATTAATTTTGTCACAATATTTGAATTTCTAACTTCAATATGATACTTTGAAAAGTATTGATATTCAGTACAGCAGGGAAGAACTGCAGAATGTGTCATATACAGTGGGTACGGAAAGTATTCAGACCCCCTTAAATTTTTCACTCTTTGTTATATTGCAGCCATTTGCTAAAATCATTTAAGTAAATTTTTTTTCCTCATTAATGTACACACAGCACCCCATATTGACAGAAAAACACAGAATTGTTGACATTTTTGCAGATTTATTAAAAAAGAAAAACTGAAATATCACATGGTCCTAAGTATTCAGACCCTTTGCTCAGTATTTAGTAGAAGCACACTTTTGATCTAATACAGCCATGAGTCTTTCTCTCTCGTTCTCTCTCTCTCACTTGCTCGCTCCCGCACGAACACACAATGCGCAAAACTCTGCATTTGAACAGTCAATAGCAAATACTTAAACTAATAACAAAACAGTAGCTGATTCAGAAGCGCCAGATTGTCATAGCAAAGTCAGAATTACCTCCTCTCCTAGGTTCATGAAACGGTCGTCCATAAAATGCATTGCTGTTCTGTTGTAAGTAATCTTAAAGATTCCTAAATGCATCTGCTTTCGGAAGGCCAAATAAAGTGCTTTTGCTTTCGCCTAGAAACACACAGCGTCTCCCTGACATGGCTGCTTCAACATTAACTGCGGTTACTGAAACCACGCCGCCTTTCTTTGCGTGCACATTTGGGCGGCATTATGCAAATATTTCCACATAGTGAGGTAGATATGTGGGGGTGTGTTAGAACGAGCCGTTTTAGGGGGGCGTGGCAGAGTCTTAACTTTGATAAAGAATATCTCTTTGGTTTTGAGACTTTAGTCTTTGCAACTTCAGGGATCTCATCTATGCACAATCAGCTTGTAACACTCCAAAGAGAAAGGAAAACTTGAAATCGCATCATATGACCCCTTTAATATTCTAAAAATTTTTGTCCATGGAGGCAATCAGTAGGCTAATTTCTAATGAGGAGAGCAATTTATATGACAGATTTTAATGTAGGCTTTTATTCATATGTAAACATTGTTTAATTACCATTATAACATCATCGGTTATATATCTCAATATCTCACAAATTTTTGCTCGCTCTGTGTATTTTTGATTTTACAGTTGGGTAATTTTGTTGCAGTAGCACGAGATAGCTTGATTTCAAACTTTGAATTGAATAAAAAATGGCAAGTAAACAGTCAGTAATAAAATAAGAACAAATAAAGAAATTAATAATGATAGCACAAATAAAAAATAACGACAGGCCTACAAATTAAATAAATAGCTTTTTAGTTTTTCAGGTCTAACAGTAGGGCTATTAAGAGATTTTTTATTTTTTTTATTTTTTATTTTATTTTTACCAATTATCCAAATAATGTTTAGTCCTAGAAAGCTATATTATTATCAGAACACGCGAGCATAACATAGCCGTTAGCAGATCAATTAATGAGAGGGCAGCGTTACCAGAGTTGCCCATATACCACACCATGTTACAACACAGTAGGGCTACTGCAGACAGAAACAATACTGTATTACATCGATGTTTCCTGTCGGCTCAATTTTTGAGTGGACTTTGCTGTTCCGATGAGCATAAACGATATACGAGTGGAGCGACTGAGCGGAGCACACGCATAGAGCGGATAATACGCAGAGCGTCACACGACGTGAAAGTGAAACTAACTTTCGGTGAATTAATTTTCGGAATTTCTGTGCATCTCTAACTATTGGCGACATCAGAAATGGATATTATATAATAGATGCTTTTTTGAACATTTTAGCAATTTAAAAATATTAAAAAATGATTTTTTTACATGGCACCCCTGCTCTCGACAGACGGCACCCCGGTTGGGAAACACTGGTTTAGATAATAACTGTTCAGACTAGTATGTATTCCAGTCGTTGTTAGTGCCTTTTCCAGTGCTACTAGTAATTAGTCATCAGGTACTAGTATTTATTTTATTCTCATGTTCTGTATACTGGTACCCATGTCTTGTACAAAAGATATTAGAATAAGCACTAGTGAAACTAGAATAGTTAGTGACGAAAGTTACTAGTATAGTTTCTAGTGAAATCTGAAAATGTACCAGCAAAAACTGGAATACATACTAGTGAAGTAAATAACCATAGACCCACATAAAATTCAGTAGCATAAGTGCAAAGTTTGTTACCAGTAAGAATGGAAATAGTTACCTGGGGCCAATGTTTCTATCGTTTATTCAGTTAGCTCTAGCAATTTCACTAGTAACTATTGAATGCATACTACTACTGTACTAATCAATAATACTAATATTGATTGAATACTAGTCTCTCTCTACACATACATAGTGACTAGTCAATAGTATCTGTTTTCAATTTCATTAGAGGTGTTTTGAGTTGATTAGCTGATTGGCATGTCACCATATTCTAATTTGTTGAGATAGTGAATTGGTGGGTTTTTGTTAAATGTGAGCCAAAATCATCACAATTAAAAGAACCAAAGACTTAAACTACTTCAGTCTGTGTGCATTGAATTTATTTAATACACGAGTTTCACAATTTGAGTTGAATTACTGAAATACATTTTCCACGATTACTGAAAAAACTTTTCCACGACATTCTAATTTATTGAGATGCACATGTACACGTACACTTATGTGATTTAAAAGCTGAATTGAGTGCAGATCTACATTTGAATGGTGAGAGTGACATCTTATACCTGTCTTTTTGTTTCATTGTTTGAATATAAATAGCTCAGTATTAGGTATGTAACGAAATGAAAATTTCTTATCACGATTATAGTGACCAAAATTATCACGGTTATCAGTATTATCACGGTATTGTTAAAATGTGCTGGAGATGTTCAAAAAGTACAAACACATAAATCACTTCACCAAGTTTTATATTTAAAAATCAGCACACAACAAATAAAATTACTTTTTGTTTGCATAATCACTAAAACAATAACATTACCAATGATGTCCGGATTTTAAATAACTTGACTGACAACAGTTTAATAGCATGTTGAAATATCTAATGTAAATGTTCAAATAAAGCTTTGAAAAAGTTTTATAAAAAGGTAAACCTCACATTTCAGCCTTAAAATTAAGAAAAGTTGAGTCAAAATGATAATTGATTAATAAATGATTATATGTATTTTATCTGCTCCATAAATAATTCTAGATAACTTATCTGAATTGTTTAAATGTGTAGAATCCACATAAGCTTGTTTTTCATCAACTGGTCAAAATTTACAGAAGGGCATGCAAATTCGGTCCGTTTTTTGCCAGACAGAAACTGCACACAGGCTGAATGTAAATATAAGTCTCTGTAAATCCACTCACTGACAGCAGGTGGCGCTTGTGGAAAAGCTGTTTCCTGTAACCTCCGTGAACAAAGCAGTATTGCGATTAAGAACACTTTAGGTATTACATGGAGCGAAGATGAAAACAAAATGCCTTCGAATTGTTTCTGAAGACAGTCAGAACCTTCAGAGATACATTCATATAATTCATTCATTCATATATTCATTTGTATAATTCCCTTAGCACTCTTTTAAAACCTCCCAGCTTTTCTGCCCTGTTTTCACTCAAAACGAAACTACTCTGTGTGCTGTGCGCACGTGAGACTGTTACTTAAAACTGTGCTTTATGCTGGACAGTATTTATTTATCGTGAGTTGTTCAAATCGCGGTAATCTAATACGGGTTTAATGATAATTAAAATATGAAACGGTAATACTAACCGTGGGGGATTTTATCATGATTTATCGTCTAACCGGTAATCGCTACATCCCTACTCAGTATGTAGCAGAGTTTCTGTAAGCTGTGCCATGCTGTGTGATGAGAAAGTTTGTGTTTATTGTAAGTAAGAAGCTTTACATTGCCAGTTTGTTTATTTATATGCTGTAAGCTTATTTTTCCATTTAAATTTTACTTGGTGGCCATGAGGAGCCTTTTCTTATGTAGATATATTAAAGACCATATAATTAAGTTTAATTTGTGATTGTTTTAGCATTTTGTAAGGACCTGTACAATACCAAAAGAGTAAATACAAACTAACTGCCATTCTTTTTGCCTAATGTTAGTGCTGGGCGGATATATCTTTATAAGAGTGTACTATGTGGTGGGATATCCTTGTGAGAGGCTTGAGCGGTCACCCTCATAGCAGAGTTGTGATGTAACGTACAGCTCAGCCACCTCTCCTCTCCCCTTTGGTGCAGGATGTGAGGAAGTAGGTCAGTGTGTTAGTAGATGCTATTACCTCATTCTCCTTTCAGCACTGACCTACTTTTCCCACCTCCTCCAAACAGCCTCTTGCCTACGGTATGCCAGGTTGCTAAACTGTAACCGAAATTACAGTACAATCCACGCAAAGGCTTTTTTGAGAGGTCACGTGTATAATTTGTCCCCTGAATTGACCTGCAATACTTTTGTTCTTTTGTATTAGGTCTATGTGTCAAAGACACCCCAACTGATGTCTTAGTAATGTTTAATTTTGCATACACATGCACAGCCTGTTTGTACAGTACTGCTCGACAGGAAGTTGTTCTCATTTGTACTGTGCTGCTGTCTTTACAGTGAAAGTCAGCTCAGAAACTGAATCTGAAATGAATAATATGCCAAAAAAAAATACTGATTGTTTCTATGCAGAAGCACAATTTTATTTTAAATGATAAATGTGACCCTGGACCACAAAACCAGTCTTGAGTCACTGGGGTATATTTGTAGCAATAGCCAAAAATACATTGTATGGGTCAAAATTATTGATTTTTCTTTTATGCAAAAAAATCATTAGGATATTAAGTAAAGATCATGTTCCATTAAGATATTTTGTACATTTTCTACTGTAAATATATTCAAAATTAAATTTTGATTTATAATATGCATCACTAAGAACTTCATTTGGATAACTTTAAAGGTGATTTTCTCAATATTTAAATTTTTTTGCACCCTCAGATTCCAGATTTTCAAATAGTTGTATCTCGGCCAAATATTGTTCTATCCTAACAAACCATACATCAATGGAAAGCTTATTTATTCAGCTTTCATATGATGTATAAATCTCAATTTCGAAAATTGAACCTTATGACTGGTTTTGTGGTCCAGGGTCACAAATATGTAATTATTAAATCTGAAACTATAAATCCTTAATTATAAAATGTAGCCTACACCATAATGCAGTAAACATAGTAATATTGTAAAATCTTATTCCAACTTAAAATAACCTTTCTATTCGATTATATTATAAAATGTTATTTATTTTTGTGAATATTCAACAGCTATTACTTCTTCAGTGTCACATGATCCTTCAGAAATCATTCTAATATGCTGATCTGATGCTCAAGAAGCAATGTTTTCAATGTTGAAAACGGTTTTGCTGCCTAATATTTGTTGAAACTATTTTATATATATATATATATATATATATACAGTATATACATTTTTTTTTAAATGGAATTTATTCCAAGATAGCAAAGCCTAATTTTCAGCAGTCATTACTCCAGTCTTAAGTCTCATGATCCTTCAGAAATCATTCTAATATGCTGTTTTCCGCTTTCTGCTCATTTCTTATTGTTATCAATGTTGAAAATGGCTGCTTAATGTTTTTCTAACAAGCTCAAATTTGTACTTGAAGACAAACCATGTAATTCTGACTTGTAGAATAAGCTGCATGTGTGCTTTCATATGCAGATCCATTGAAATGACCGTGACTTTGAGAATGTGTGAGCTGTTTCATCTTCATTTTGTCCTGGGATGTGCTGTAACGGATCAGACTTCTTTAGGAAGGGACTTGCTGCTGATACACAGTCCTACACGAGGGAACAGAAATCTTGCTTGTTTGTAGGTGACCAAATACTTATTTTACCGAGGAATTTACCAATTAACTCTTTAAAAATCCTACAATGTGATTTTCTGGATTTTTTTTCCTCATTTTGTCTCTCATAGTTGAGGTATACCTATGATGAAAATTACTGGCCTCTCTCATCTTTTTAAGTGGGAGAACTTGCACAATTGGTGGCTGACTAAATATTTTTTTGCCCCACTGTAACTCTTGCTCAGATAGGATTATATTCTTATATTATACCCTTATTATGCTATATATTCAGGGCAGCTAAAAAGAAAATCATACTTACTATTTTATGTGTGTCCAGGTATAAGGTAGAGGTTTTAACTGGCTTATTCAACCAAACCATGACCTGAAGTTTGATAAGGTCTATAATAATCTAATAAATAACTGAAATGATTACTGATTGCCACTTTTAGCCCCATGCAACATAATAAGGTCATGCCAACTCCATGGGCATTTTCTAAAAGAATTTTTAAAAAAATCCACTTATGCCAAGCTCTAAAATAATTTATAAAGTAGAAATTTAGTTAAAACTCTTATTCTTAATCCTTAACCAATATATCACAAAAGACTGGAAGAGTCATGCAAATTCTTTGGTTAAATAGAGCAAGAAGTTCAGGAACCCTGAAGAAAATTCAGCTCTTAAAACATCTTAAGTCCTGAAGTGTAATTATTTTATAATTATTTAATATTATTTATAATTGTTTTAGTTACTTTTCTTTAATGTACAGAATCCAGGAGTTCCCATAGATTAAATAAAGTTTTGAAAACAAAATTTGGGTTTGAGGCCTTTGAATGTCGTCTGTTTTCAGAGAAAAGTATGCCGTTCACTGACTGTAAACTAGTGTTCCATTCCATTCTGAACACAGCCCATGTAATGCAGAGTATAACCAATGTGTTTTTCCATACCATTTGTCTGTTAGTGCTCTCTGCTGGACAAGTCACAAAAATCTCTCTCCCGTTCCTGCAAGAGATTAAAATGAACAATTATGTCTATCTAAACTACCATTTCAGTTGCTTGTGATTTATTAAAATTTGATTAATTATTCTTTGTATTACAGGTTTTTGCCGCAGTGTCTTGAGGACTTGGACTCCAGCCTTCGCAAACTTAACTCCCCGCCTCTTTGTCATCAGAGGACAACCCACGGATGTCTTTCCAAGACTTTTCAAGGTCAGCGAACAGACCGCCTAGAGCCTGTTCCAACAGTTTTATGTAAACTCTCTGTCAGTACATGCTGTTCTGTGACTGCCCCTTATTTGACTCTCCATCTCTTTTTTTTTTTTTTTCTCTCCTCCCTAGGAGTGGAAAATCACCCGACTGTCATATGAGTACGACTCCGAGCCCTTCGGGAAGGATCGTGATGCAGCCATTAAGAAGCTGGCCACTGAGGCAGGGGTGGAAGTCTTCGTCAGGATCTCCCACACACTCTATGATCTGGACAAGTGAGTGTATCAGTAATCATTGCCATATGCCCATATGACTCCCACGTAGCTGCCAGCAGTCCTGTGGGAAGCTGTTGCCCATCATGCCTGATAGTTAACTCGTCATTGAGAATGTTATGCAGACAGATACTGAGATCACAAAGATAGACTGACTGCTAAGTAATGATTGTGTTTTTCAGCAATAGTGTGCACCTTTAATTTACAGAGAAAAGAAGGTCAGGGAAAAATCTGTAGATGGAAAAATCTCCATACAAGTTCTTTGTGCATTTTTCTTTTTTCTACTTGTTACGTTGCACTTTTTGTTAGAAAATGTTTATTTACTATTTATTCAGGTTTTTTAAGGTATCTAATATTTTGATACTTAATCTAAATATTCTTAAAAATTAAGTTTGTTGTCATTTGGAAGTGTGTAGGCCTTCTTGCATTATTATGCTGTTACATTATGATTATATATTCAGTGGCATAAAATGGTCTTTAAAATGACAATAATAATCGCTTATCGCAATTATTTCTGGGGCAGTATATCGCACAACAAAAAGTTGTTATCGTGACAGGCCTAGTCATATGAATATCAAAAAGAAATGGCATTTAAAATTCTAAATATTGTAATACTCAAAACATTGCGTGATTGTGTGACATTTTTGTGATATGAATTATATTACAAAAAGTACTAAATTAAAATATATTAATACATTTTATAATATTATCAGTAGAATTTGATTCATAATATAACACAATTTAAGTAATTTTATTTTCAATTTTGTAATTTAATATGGTAATTGTATATATAATTGTATATAAAATGTATATATAGTTTTGTACAAAAATATGGAAATAAAATTTAACTGTTGTTCTTATTCAAATTCTAATATGATCACTTATTGCATTTAATTTTTTCTGTGTATTTTTTCACTGTACTTTTTGTTGTATAATGAAGTATACAAATATGAAAACAGTAACATTTCTTATATATAGATTGTTAAATGAAAAATTCTAATTGCATAAAATATCAAAACAATAAAATTGCTTCAATTATTGTTATTAATAAAATTGTAATATTATAGAATATATTCAATTTTAATTTTATATTCAATTTCTAAAGGTTTACATGAATATGTGATGAGGCTGTTTGATACTTTGTTGACTTTTAAAAGTTTTGTGTTCAAAAGTATATTAGCATTTGCTGTATTGACAATCATGCAAGTTCTTGTTATTGGCTTTACTCTTTGCTTCATGACAACTAAAATGCCATAATATTGTGTACATATTCTAATTATCCCATGTGTTCTCTGTCTCTAGGATCATAGAATTAAATGGAGGACAGTCTCCTCTCACCTGTAAACGATTTCAGATGCTCATTAGTAGAATGGATGCTGTGGAAATACCAGCGGAGACTATCACGGCTGAAGTCATGGGCAAATGCACCACACCAGTCAGCAATGACCACGATGACAAGTTTGGTGTTCCCTCTCTGGAAGAGCTCGGTGAGACACCTGTGTTTGTGTATGTGTGCATGTGTCTGTTGTAAATGAGCTTTTGAATGAGGATTTGTGTCTTCAGGTTTTGAAACCGATGGGCTGTCCTCAGCTGTATGGCCTGGTGGAGAGACTGAAGCTCTGACTCGACTAGAGAGACACCTGGAGAGGAAGGTAGACATCTACTTTATTACACTGTTTTACCATTGTGCTTTTTTTTGCATTGTATTACACCATATTTAGTATAATAATCATTGCGTACTGAGCAGGGTTAATTATAGTTAGCTAAAACTAAAACCATAACATTTTGGTTTCTTGAAATAAAATAAATGTTAACTGAAATAAAAAATAAAAATAATTTTTTTTATTTCAGCTACTTTCCAAAACAACATTCCTCATTTTCACTTAGTTTAATTTGATGTACTAAAATAACGGGGGAAAAAATGAATAAAAACTAGACATATTTGAAAACAACAACAATAAAACTAATAAAGAAGACAAAACTTTAACTAAAGTTAACATAAAAGCAGAAATCATAAAAACAAAATCTAATTCAAAATACGAACATTACACATAAATGTCTATTTCAAATAAATGATGTTCTTTTGAACTTTCTATTCATCAGACTTCTGAAAATAAAATATCAATAAAATATTCAGCAGCACAAATGTTTTTATTGATTGATAATAATAATTGATAATAAGAAGAAATGCTTCTTGAGCATCAAATTAGCATATAACAATGATTTCTGAAGGATCATGTGACACTGAAGAGTAATGGCTGCTAAAAATTCTGCTTTGCCATCACAGAAATAAATTACATTTTTAAATATATAATAGAAAACGGTTCTTTTAAATTGTAAGAATATTACTGTTTTTACTGTATTTTTCATTGAATAAATGCAGCCTTGGTGAGCATAAGAGACTTCTTTTAACAACAAAAAATATTTTTTTCAGGCTTGGGTGGCTTAATTTCGAGCGTCCCAGAATGAATGCTAATTCCCTGCTGGCCAGCCCCACAGGCCTGAGCCCTTACCTCCGGTTTGGCTGCCTCTCCTGCAGACTTTTCTATTTCAAACTCACAGACCTTTACAGAAAGGTAAAGAGAAAAGCACTGTCTTACTCTGACATTTAAGGTACTGTTTATCATTATGATAACTGATCGTAAAATAAAACGTTATTCTCATCCTTTTTTTCCCTGTCTTTTCAATCACAGGTCAAGAAAAACAGCGTCCCACCACTGTCCCTTTACGGTCAACTGCTCTGGCGTGAGTTCTTCTACACAGTCGCCACTAACAACCCACACTTCGACAAAATGGAGTTCAATCCCATCTGCGTGCAGATCCCATGGGACAGGAACCCCGACGCTCTGGCGAAGTGGGCAGAGGGCAGGACTGGTTTCCCGTGGATTGATGCCATTCTGACCCAGTTGAGGCAGGAGGGGTGGATCCACCATCTAGCCAGGCATGCTGTTGCTTGCTTCCTCACACGTGGAGACCTGTGGATCAGCTGGGAAGAGGGCATGAAGGTACTGCAATACTGGATTTCAGTAAAAGATCTGTTGTGGTTGCATTAGGATCTATATTGACATTGTTTGTTTTGTTTTTTAAGGTGTTTGAGGAGTTGTTGCTGGATGCAGACTGGAGCGTCAATGCTGGAAGCTGGATGTGGCTAGGACTGTCGCGATAACCGCAATATCGCAATACCGCGCTATTGACGAGCAAACCGCAGAGGAATGCAAGAACTGCAGCAACCGCGATTTTTTCCGTGTTTAATTTTTTCGTAAGGTTATGCCCTTCTCGTTTTACACTTCATGCATGTGGACTGAATATTAAACTAATGAAGTTAGTAATGATAACATAATGTGTACCATGCTGATTTGTACAGAGGCTCCGTAGATTTGCACTTAACAAGCCTAAACAGACCGTGAATGAGAGAGAGATCGACTGAGCGCGTGCGATTACTTGCATCTGTCCTCCAGGCCGAGTCATATATATTTGTGAAAATAGGTTGTCATGTTTAAGGAAAGCGAAATCTCTGTCTTAGCATTAAGGCATAGCTGGTCAGCTGAGCCTTCTAAAGTGGTGCTCAAAGTTAAAATGATTTCAACAGCGTGTTTCATTACGTCTCTTTGAATGAATGAATCAGCGTTTTTGAACGTGTAGTTGAATTAGTCACGTTCCACCACCTTGTGGCGCAACACTGTAACTGCACTGACTGACAGACCGTTTAGAACGCTCGCAGGAGGAAATATCAATAGAAAGTCTCTTGTCCAGTCAGATTAGAAAATCAGATTACAACTAGGCTAACTGTTATACATATAGGCTAACGATAGCCTAACGATCTTATTGTCAGGTTTATGTTCTGTTAAGTGGGCCGTTATTTTGTCATTCTCTTCTGTTTACTTCACTTCCTGTTTCAACGCTATTTGGTTTCGGTTTCATTGTCTTCTGAATATGACCTCGTTAGTTATATCGTAACACATACACACACGAATTATATATATATATATGTATGTGTGTGTATGTATGTATATTTATGGCGGTAAAAACGCATACCGCGCTATTGAGCCACTCAAAATTATCGCAAGGGAAATTCCCTCACCGCGACAGCCCTAGATGTGGCTTTCATGCAGCTCATTCTTCCAGCAGTTCTTTCACTGTTACTGTCCGGTGGGCTTCGGTCGACGTACTGACCCTAATGGAGACTATATAAGGTGTCACTCTTGACCCTTGCTTACAATCACTAATATTCGGTTTACTATAATTGACCAGTTTGGTTCAATATTGAAACTATTCTCTTTGAAAGCTGATTTATTATTATTACAGACGCTATTTGCCCATATTGAGGGGCTTCCCTGCCAAATTCATCGATGACCCTTGGAATGCCCCAGAAAGTGTTCAGAAGTTCGCAAAATGCATAATCGGAGTGCACTACCCTAAACCCATGGTTAATCACGCTGAGGCCAGCAGGATAAACATCGAGCGAATGAAGCAAATTTACCAAAATCTGTCTTGCTACCGGGGCCTCGGTAAGAAAATGCAGAGCTTTTACAAAATCCCAACATTTAAAAATCTAGTTTAACTTTATTTATTTCTATTATTGATTGATTTGTTCAATTAAATGCAGTTGTTTTGCTGTACGATCTTGGGTTTAATGGGTTTTCTCATAATGCTTTTCAGGGCTCCTTGCAACTGTTCCATCCAATACAACCAACAATGGAGATGGTAATGGAGCAGGTCCTTCCTCAGGAGACAACACACAGGAGAGCACTCACATTACAGGTATACCAACAAGCACATTGTTATACATCTTATAATTCATCACTGGAAATGTCTGATAATGCTGACAGCTTTTGCTGTAATCTAGGGGTTTCCACATTTTTTCTCATCGGCAAATCCAAATCCTCTAGCTTTTGTTTTGGCTTTATTTTGGTAACTTCTAACCACAAAAATGTTGGAAATGGTTTTGAACCCTGTTTTTGTGAAACACTGGTCAAATTGATCCAAATTTCATTCAATTTAAATCATCATGCGTATTGGCAGTTTGGTTCATTTCAGTTGTAATTGTGTTAAAATATGTATATTTATATTTTACCAGTGCACCCATCACCAGCAAGTTCTCAACCAGAGTTCTCACCATTTCCAGTGTCATGTGATCAGCAGTCTGGAACTATTGTGCAGCCACAACCAGGTGTGTACTGACACAGCTGCATGGGTTTTGAAATATAATGAATGCTGTTGACATCTAAAGTATGAAACAGGCCTTAGGCTGCTTTTATAAGATTTAATAAGTTTTTTCTTTCTAATCTAGGTTACTCAGGTAGTGGTATGGTTGGACAAGCTCACAAACAGTCACAGAGAGGTGAGTTCTGTCCAAACCAATTCAGAGGACTCTTAACAGATTCTGAACTCAAGCTGTATTGAACCACAAAGCAGTTTTATGTCTCAATGTGGCCTAAAATGTTTTGATTTAACTGAACTGCACTTCCTTGACAGACTAGTTTAAACCCATCCGATCTTGCATTAAAAAGAAGGGTTTACCTCATGTTTGTGGAGGTTTATTTTGATGAAAGCACAGACTATTCAAAATCAGGGCTATTCATTTGTGGACAATTACGCTACCATTCAGAAGTTTTGGGGCGGTAGGATTTTTTAAATGTTTTTTTTAAAAAGCCTCTTATTCTCTTCCAGACTGAATTTATTTGAGCAAAAGTACAGTAAAAACAGTTCTGTCAGGACCACTATCTTTTGTAACATTATAAATATCTTTACTGTCACTTTTGATCAGTTTAATGTGTCCTTGCTGAATAAAAGTATTAATTTCTTTAAAGACAAAACCCCAATCTTTTGAACGGTAGTGTTTGTTTTTCATGCCACTCCAACAATAATGTTGTAAAATAGAACGTATAACCTCACATACTGTTTTTGTGTTCAGGGAGAGGGACAAGTACTTTGAAACGACATAATGAAGACAGAGCTTCAGACAGTGCATTGAAGATTCAGAGGCATGACAGTAACTAGCTGTCTCGGAAGCAAGGATTTACACGCACCCCTCCTCAGACTAGTGTTTGGACCTTTCCTGAACCGTAGCACAAAGGACAATGTGTCCGCATGCCATATCTACTCCTCCATGCTTAGCTTTTCGGGGAAGTCGTGGCCTAATGGTTAGAGAGTCGGACTTGTAACCCAAAGGTTGTGAGTTTGAGTCTCGGGTCCGGCAGGAATTGTAGGTGGGGGGAGTGAATGTACAGCGCTCTCTTCCACCTGCAAGGCACCAAACCCCCAACTGCTACCCGGGTGCCGCAGCATAAATGCATGCCCACTTCTCCGGGTGTGTGTTCACGGGGTGCGTGTGCGCGTGTTACGTCCAAGGACGTATTTGTTTTTTCCCGATTGTTCTCTCCAGGTTTCTCTCTCTCTCTCCAGGTTTCTCTCTCTTTCTCTCTATCCCTTTTACTTCCTACAAGCAGGAGGTAATGGCTGCCACCTGATTCCAATGATTGGTGATTTGATGTGATTGCAGGAGGAAGGGAAGCCGTGAGGATTTAAGCAGGGTGTGTGGGGAGGCTGCGTTGGGAGGCTTCTATTCTCAACCCTAAAAGCTTTATTAGTGGTTTTGGTTAATACTTTGTTGAATGATTTCTTCCCAGTGTTATTGTGTTGACACTCTTGTGGTACTTGATGCCTACGACAAGAAATCTGGTTTGTTTTGGAAGTTATTTGTTTTGTCCCTACTTATGTTACTGTTTGTTATCTATTACATTTACATTGTTAATTTATTGGGAAAGTGTTAGTAGAGAGGTGGGTGCCATTTTCTTTAGCTTTTCGGGGAAGTCGTGGCCTAATGGTTAGAGAGTCGGACTTGTAACCCAAAGGTTGTGAGCTTGAGTCTCGGGTCCGGCAGGAATTGTAGGTGGGGGGAGTGAATGTACAGCGCTCTCTTCCACCTGCAAGGCACCAAACCCCCAACTGCTACCCGGGTGCCGCAGCATAAATGCATGCCCACTTCTCCGGGTGTGTGTTCACGGGGTGCGTGTGCGCGTGTTACGTCCAAGGACGTATTTGTTTTTTCCCGATTGTTCTCTCCAGGTTTCTCTCTCTCTCTCCAGGTTTCTCTCTCTTTCTCTCTATCCCTTTTACTTCCTACAAGCAGGAGGTAATGGCTGCCACCTGATTCCAATGATTGGTGATTTGATGTGATTGCAGGAGGAAGGGAAGCCGTGAGGATTTAAGCAGGGTGTGTGGGGAGGCTGCGTTGGGAGGCTTCTATTCTCAACCCTAAAAGCTTTATTAGTGGTTTTGGTTAATACTTTGTTGAATGATTTCTTCCCAGTGTTATTGTGTTGACACTCTTGTGGTACTTGATGCCTACGACAAGAAATCTGGTTTGTTTTGGAAGTTATTTGTTTTGTCCCTACTTATGTTACTGTTTGTTATCTATTACATTTACATTGTTAATTTATTGGGAAAGTGTTAGTAGAGAGGTGGGTGCCATTTTCTTTATTTTGTTTTTCTCTTGTTTATGCTAGTTAGGGAGGTAGTTATATCTATTGTATTTTTCTTTTCTTTTCTTTGTATAGCTTAGTTTCTCCCAAATAGTTAGAGGGTTTATACTTGTTATTTTGGCCTTGCCCCCTCTTGAAGTTTTGACATCCTCCCATATCTGTCAAATAAAATAACTTGTTTTGATATCGAGATTCTTGGCCTTTGTTAAAGCTCTGGGGTTGGGAATTGAGTCTTGCTGCCTCCACACATCACCTTTTCTATTCTGTTACTTGTTCCTCTAACCCTAGACTAGCTGGGAATCTAACAGTGTGTGTTCACTGCTGTGTGTGTGCACTTCGGATGGGATAAATGCAGAGCACTAATTCCTTACCATTTGGCCACATGTCACATCACTTTCACTTTATGCTTTGCCATGATGTCATTCTGCTTGTATAGCTCGAGTTAGCCTTGAGGTCAAACGTGTGGTGGCCCAGGAAACTGTAAACTAAGCCGTTCGGGATGATATAATGTATGTACAGCATTTAAGATGTCTACATTTTTTAAAGCTGTATGTTGATGAATTGTGGAGGAAAATGTTTTGTAGTATTCATGCAATCCAAACGTCAGTCATCAGTTTCTCTTTGAAAGTCTGTGTCTCTAGCATACTATTTGATGTCCATTTGTGAAGTGTTGGGTTTTTGGCAATAACTGTGCTATGTAATATTAAGAGGGATTTATTTGGAAATTCATATCTTAATAGACGATAATCGAAAGCATACTGGCCACTAATTGAGAATCTTTAAACTTTTTGTCAAGTCAAAGGATTTGATTGATCTAAATGTTCAATTCAAATTTATAAATAGACACATTAAAATGTCTGTTAAGTCCAGAGCAAAAATCTGTATATTAAGTTTGATTTTTGCTTTTTATAATGGAGTAACTATCATTGAGGCCTGCGGCTCTTAAGCACAAGTGGATTTGTTTCAAGGCAATTCCAGGGAAACAAAACCTACTATGTATATAAGCGTATACTTCAATCAGTCCGCAAACCATTGTACATAACTTTTTTCTATTTTATTTACAGACTCGCTGTTATATTTTTTTATATGAAAGACCATGCCTTTTTTTGAATGTTGTAATGTCTTCTTTATAAATCCCCATTAAAACATGATAAACCTGTTGAAGTAATTATGAGATCATTCATATTTGTCACATCACTTTCACTTTATGCTTTGCCATGATGTCATTCTGCTTGTATAGCTCGAGTTAGCCTTGAGGTCAAACGTGTGGTGGCCCAGGAAACTGTAAACTAAGCCGTTCGGGATGATATAATGTATGTACAGCATTTAAGATGTCTACATTTTTTAAAGCTGTATGTTGATGAATTGTGGAGGAAAATGTTTTGTAGTATTCATGCAATCCAAACGTCAGTCATCAGTTTCTCTTTGAAAGTCTGTGTCTCTAGCATACTATTTGATGTCCATTTGTGAAGTGTTGGGTTTTTGGCAATAACTGTGCTATGTAATATTAAGAGGGATTTATTTGGAAATTCATATCTTAATAGACGATAATCGAAAGCATACTGGCCACTAATTGAGAATCTTTAAACTTTTTGTCAAGTCAAAGGATTTGATTGATCTAAATGTTCAATTCAAATTTATAAATAGACACATTAAAATGTCTGTTAAGTCCAGAGCAAAAATCTGTATATTAAGTTTGATTTTTGCTTTTTATAATGGAGTAACGATCATTGAGGCCTGCGGCTCTTAAGCACAAATGGATTTGTTTCAAGGCAATTCCAGGGAAACAAAACCTACTATGTATATAAGCGTATACTTTAAGTAAATCAGTCCGCAAACCATTGTACATAACTTTTTTCTATTTTATTTACAGACTCGCTGTTATATTTTTTATATGAAAGACCATGCCTTTTTTTGAATGTTGTAATGTCTTCTTTATAAATCACCATTAAAACATGATAAACCTGTTGAAGTAATTATGAGATCATTCATATTAAAAAAATAATTTTAACGTTCACATCAGTGTTGGTTAACAGACCACGTGTAATCTGTTTTACACGATCAGATTAGCTATTATTATGTTTGTATGATTTGAACAAAGACTGATTGTAAAACCCTAAATTTTAAAATACATGTACACAGTAAAGACATGGAAAATTTCACCGAGTAACACCGTGTCGACACCGGACGTGAGGGGCGCGACAAAATACAATAGAACCTACTATTATGCTGTCGACACCGGACGCGGCGCGGCGCGAAATTCCTGACAGTAAACTGCTGCTGCGTTCTGTTTATGACGTACTGACACAAATTTCAAATGACTTTCAATGGTCTCTTTGTCGCGTCCAGTGTAGACAAGACTTCAGCTGTTGCGGGGCGACACGACAACTGTCGCGTCCGGTGTAGACACGGTGTAAATGCAGTTCTTGCCTTCCGAACATTAATATCTGACAGTATACCATTCAAAAGTTTGGGGTTGGTAAGATTTGATCATTTTTAACGTTATATTTTATAATGCCTCATCAATAAGGCATTTATTTGATCAAAAATACAGTAAAAGCATAATTATTTTGAAATTTTAGCAGTATATCTTGAAATACTACCATCATTTAAACCAATTATCTATTATATATATTTAAATACATTTGAGTATTTTTTCCTGTGATGGTTTGCTTCCGATTGGCTACAAAAGACTACAGTTTACTGGTCTAGCTAGTTTACTTTTAAGCAAAGGGGTGTTAGTACACATGACAATTAAGATTGTTTTTATCAGAATTATATAATAAAGGTGTAGTTAAAATAATGTTACTTTTTTATCCATCTGGTTCTTTAACCTGTAGACACCCTTGATTACAGACAGCCACGCCCACTGGATGTCACGGTGAGCCAAGCTAATGTTTTAAACTCTATAATCTAACTGGGGTTGAGGTCGAGAAGGATGCGAACGCCTCATCCTAAAACCACTGGACGACGGTAGCCTAGTTTGTATGATAAACCAGTTAAGCTGCTTTTAGCGAAAGTCGTAAACGATGAACATCGAGGGGGAGGAGACGCGCAAACCAATCCGCCTTATCGCGGCTGTCTGCAGTGACATGGGCATAGGAAAGAACGGACAGCTTCCCTGGTGTCTTCCGTAAGACAACCATCATCCAATACAGTGATTTCATCCAGCTGGAATCGCTGTATTTTATGAGTTATGTTAGATATGAATGAATCAGTAATCAGATGAACGGCGTGACGTAACGAATATTTGATACTAAGGTGCCCAAAGCCTTTATTGGCATTCGAGGCACAAATTCAATGTTTTGTTGTGAAGTCAATTAAATATGTTATAGAAACTATCATGAAATGGAAAGCAGCTTTAAAAAATCGTTGTATAGCCTGTCTGTCCGATGTCAGAGGTCTTGAACTTCACTGTGCAACAATTACAATTCAAGTAAATTGGTACAAGACAAGTAAGAAGTTATTGTAACATTGTATCTCATTAAATGAAAGAATGTGTGTGTGTGTGTGTGTGTGTGTGTGTGTGTACTTATTTAGGCTATGCTATACATTGTGACTGGTCTGCGGTCCCCACGAGGGGAAAAAATTATTAAAAATTGTAGCCTAAATAAATCTGAAAGCCCGAACATTAATATCTGACAGTATACCATTCAAAAGTTTGGGGTTGGTAAGATTTGATCATTTATAACGTTATATTTTATAATGCCTCATCAATAAGGCATTTATTTGATCAAAAATACAGTAAAAGCATAATTATTTTGAAATTTTAGCAGTATATCTTGAAATACTACTATCATTTAAACCAATTATCTATTATATATATTTAAATACATTTTAGTATTTTTTCCTGTGATGGTTTAATTAACAGAAACAAACGTGTGTGTGTGTGTGTGTGTGTGTGTTTATAAACATAAACAACTTAAAATAACAGCTTATAAGTTGTTTTGATCTTTTTATTTTAAAATTTTGAATGTTTTATAACACCTTGTCATTTTGAACATTTTCTGAACCCTCTCTCTCTCTCTCTCTCTCTGGTATCCTATTCGTGGAATATGTCACTGACCTTTAGAACGCAAACTGAATGTCTGAATGTCAGCAGTTTTTTGAATTAGAGAGATGGAAACTTCAAGCCCCCCCAAAGCCCGCCCCATTTGAGAGAAGAGATAACAACACATGCAGACAGATAGCATAGGAATTATAGGCTATTGGGAATTTCTTTATATTTATGGTATTGAATATTATGTTGGTATGAGCCTTTTCAGCCATACATGTTAAATAGGAGGATCAATGCATGCAGTATGATGGAGGATATCCTTGGTTCAACTTTTGACTTTGGCACACAGCCCTGCTTTTTTATATGCTATAAACCCATCAAAGATATTTGTCATGCAGCTCAAATTGCATTTTGCACACCATGTAGTTATCAAAGCTGAATTAATGTATATCAATGTCTAATGTGCTCATGTTGTTTACAGAAAAGAATTTCAGTTCTTTATAGACACAATTACAGCTGTGTCAGCACCTGGTAAGTGGCTTTAAATTTTATGTTTGGTTTTATTTATATTCTAGTTGATGTAATTTTAACAGTATGACGAAATTATGAGGAAATTATGCACATCAGGAAAGAAGAATCTGCTTGTCTGGGGCCGAATATCCTGGTTCTCCTGTCCTGAAACAGTCTTCCCTTTGGCCAACTGCTTAAATTTGGTATTGAGCAGGAAGATGAGGTAAGCATATTCATTAATAAACATTTTTATGCATGTGCACTACCATTCAAAAGTTTAGGGTCAGTAAGATTTTTTTTTTAAATAAATCAAAAGTATTCAGCAAGGATGCATTAAATTGATCAAAGGTGACAGTAAAGACATTTATATGTTATAAAAGATTTATATTTCAAATAAATGTTGTATGCTTTGAAACTTTACATTCATCAAATAATCTTTAAAAAATGTATCACAGTTTCCAGAAAAATATTAAGCAGCACAACTGTTTCAACATTGATAATAAACCATTAAGAAGCAAATCAGCATATTAGAATGATTTCTGAAGCATCATTTGACACTGAAGTGAGTAATGACTGATGAAAATTCAGCTTTGCCATCACAGGAATAAATTAAGAATAATTTTTAAAAAACTATTTTTTTTTTTTAGAATGATTTCTGAAGCATCATTTGACACTGAAGTGAGTAATGACTGATGAAAATTCAGCTTTGCCATCCCAGGAATAAATTAAGAATAATTTTAAAAAAATCTTTTTTTAAAATAATTTCACATTATTACTATTTTTACTGTATTCTTAATAACATAAATGAGCCTTGGTGAGCAGAAGATATTTTTTCAACAACATTAAAAAATATACTGACCCCAAATTTTTTAAAAGTAGTGCATATTATGATTTCTGTATTTATTTACTATATTCTACATTACTTCAGTCCAGTGCCTCCACATGCCCACTATCTGTGTAAGGATTTCGGGTCTGTAATTCACCTGGCTTCTAAGCCTCCTTTATGTCACATTGTGGAGACCATCTGGGTTTTAGGAGGTCCAGAGGTATATAAGGTGAGAAGCCTGATTTATGCAACATGAATATAATAATATATATTATGTTAATGAATACATTAATTCAATTTATATTGTAACTGTGCTATTTAGGAAAGTCTTGAGCATCCATGGTGTGATCTCATCTATCTCACCGACATCATGGCCGACTTTGACTGCAATGTCTTTTTCCCAAAATTTGACCGCAATGTTTTCAGAAAACAAAAGCGGTAGGATTATCCTCTCATTTATTATATGAGTTACAAAGATAATAAGGTAACACTTTACAATTAGATCCTATTTGTTAACATTAGTTAATGCATTGTCTAATATTAACAATGAACAATACATTTGTTACAGTGTTTATTAATCTTTGTTAATGTTTGTTTATTGTTAGTTCATGTAAGTTCAGGTCCATTAAATTAACGGACAACTTTTGATTTTAATAATATAGGAAATGTTGAAATTAACATTAACAATTAAAAAATACTTTTAAAGCATTTATTAATCTTAGTTTGTGTTAACTAATGTAGTTAACTAATGTTAACAAATGGAAACGTAAAGTGTTACTTATAAGACTTGCCCCATATTATGCATCAAATGCTTTTAATTTGTCTTATTAATTGTTGATTTTCTTTATTAAAGCTTTTCTGGAGTACCAGATGAAATTCATGAAGAACATGGTATTACATTTCAATTTCAAGTATTCAAGAAAGAAGCTTAAAACTGAAGCCATGAGGAGACAAGACTGTCAAACATGATACTAGAATCATTTTATGTTTACATAATCTGAAACTACGGAGCCCCTAAGGCAGGGTTCCTCAAATCTTGCCCTGGAGGGCCAATGCGCTACAGAGTTTAGCTCCAACCCTGATCAAACTCACCTACCTGTGATTTTCTAATGATCCTGAAGACATTGATTAGCATGCTCAGGTGTGTTTGATTAGAGTTAGAGCTAAACTCTGCAGGAAAGTGGATCTCGTGGGCCAGATTTGAGGATCCCTGCCCTAAGGGGCCATGGTGATGGAAATAAATATGTAATTAAAAATTCTCGCAAATGTATAACTTTCCCCTAGAAAGTTTGCATTCTCTCCCCATATATTGTGTTAATCCTTCAAACTTTTGCAAAAGTGTTATGTTCCCTGAAAAATTTAGAATTTTCTCGCAAAACATTTGCGCTATCGTGCAAAAGTGTTTTGTTCCCACGAAAAACATTGCAAACATTGCATTCGGTAGCAAAACAATTGCATTCTTTCACAAAGGTATTGCATTCTTCCGAGAAATGTTTCCTTTGCTCGCAAAATATTTATGTTCTTGTGCAAAAGTTTTGCGTTCTCCTGAGTCATTTTGCATTCTCTCACTAAACATTTGCATTCTCTTGCAAAAGCATTGTGTTCCCCTGAGATATTTTGCATTCTTTTGCAAAAGTATTCTTGCCCCAAGGTATTGCATTCCCTTTTGCACTGTAAAGCATTGCGTTCCCCCGAGACATTTTGCATTTTCTCGCAGACATATTGCGTTCCCCTGAGACATTTCGCATTCTCTCACAAAACATTTGCATTCTCTCACAAAATATTTGCATAATTTCGCAAACATATTGCTGTCACGATCCGCTACTGTGAGGAGCACGGAGCGAGGAGACGTGGAGTAGACTTCAAACAAACGGACTTTAATTAACATCCAATGGAACCAGGAACACACACGTAGCGGGGTAAGATGAACATTCTATACCAGACGAAGAAACACTGAACAGGACTCACTTTAAAACACATGACTTGACAAGGGGATGACGAGACACACCTGGGAGCAATAAACAATTAACATGGGAAAACCAGGTCAGGGCAGGCACATGGAGAGGGAAAAACACACAGATAGAGTCCAGGGGCGTGACAATTGCGTTCCCCTGAGACATTTTGCGTTTTCTCTCAAAACATTTGCATTCTCTTGCAAAAGTATTGCGTTCCCCTGAGACATTTTGTGTTCTCTTGCAAAAATATTGCGTTCTCCTGAGACATTTTGCGTTTTCTCTCAAAACATTTGCATTCTCTTGCAAAAGTATTGCGTTCCCCTGAGACATTTTGTGTTCTCTTGCAAAAATATTGCGTTCTCCTGAGACATTTTGCGGTCTCTCGCAAAACATTTGCATTCTTTCGCAAACGTATTGTGTTCCCAAGACATTGCTTTCTCTCGTGAAACATTTGCTTTCTTTCTCAAATGTAATCGCGTTCCCCTAAGACATTTTGTACGCTCTGCAACTTTGCATTCTCTCCATAGCCGTCGCTAGGTGGCGACTATAGGGGCTCACGGCTGTTGGGGGGCCCCCCGGTGATTTCAACCGACTGGCCGAGCAATGCAATACTTTTGCATTTTCCATCACCATGTTACTTTAGGGCAGTGGTTCTCAATTCCAGTTTTCTGCTCTGCACATTTTGTATGTCTCTCTTATCTGACGCACTCAGTTCAGTTCATGGATCTCTCTCCTAACAAGCTGATGATCTGAATCAGTTGTGTTAAATAAAGGGGACATGCAAAATGTGAGCAGGGGGTCCCCAGAATAAGGTGACCATACATGCCATTTTCCGGGGACATGTTCTGGCCAGGATTTCTGTATTGTATTAAAAAATATCCAGATTTTGGCTTTGTTTTCTTGTTTTCATACTTGCTGAAGATAACGAATAACATGCAGGCATTATACATAATTGACCAATTGTGGTGTGTGAGAAGGTGGGATCTACAGAGAACGGTCCAAGCAATGCAAATACGTGTACATATCAGGTGTGTTCAACTGGAAGCAGTGCTGCACAGACCGATCAGTGTATGACATCAAAGAACCGCGAAAGCGATTCGAAAGCATAAGGAGCTGTCTGCTCGCTCTCTACAGCTCTCATGGTACTTAGATGACACAACGATCGATTTGCGCGGCACAAACAACCAAAACCTGGTTATTTTAGGCAATATAGAAATCTTGGCCAGAACGTGTCCCGGGAAAAAGGCACATATGGTCACCTTACCCCAGAATAGGAATTGAGAACCAGTACTTTAGGGCAGGGGTCCCCAATTCTGTTTCTGGAGATCTACCTTCCTTCAAAGTTCAGTGCAAAACCTGCTCCAACACACCTGTCTGTAATTATCAAATGTTCCTGAAGATCTTAATTAGCCTGTTCATGTGTGTTTGATTAGGGTTGGAGCTGAACCTCGCAGGAGGGTAGATCTCCAGGAACAGGAATGGGCACCCCTTGTATGAAACAGTATTTGACAGCATTTTATTGGTTTTAATATAGTTATGTCAGCTTTGTACAATCTAACAATATTGTACAGAAGAACACTTTATCTCAAAGGCTCTGTTGGGCGCTACAGTCAGGGCCATTTCTAGGCATAGGCAAGCTAGGCGGTCGCCTAGGGTGCCACCAGCTGAAGGGGCACCAATGAGCGCACGTACTGGCACTTTTAGCAGGGTTGTGATAAAGAGTGGCACGGTCACCCTGAAATATGACTGCCGCCCCCACTGGATCCCCCAACATTATTGGGCTAGAGTACTGTCAATCTGACGATGCCTACATGCCACTAGATCAGAGTGCTGGCAATTGCTGCCTTATTGTTGCATGCAAAGTTTGCATTTGGAGCGCTCAACAACGCCATTAGATCAGTGCTTTGGCAAGGTAACACTTTTTTTTTGCCATGCAATAAAGCTAAGTTCAAAGGCCAATTTAAAATATTGGTACAGTAAATAAAGTGCACAAAATCAGTATTTTGTTTAGGCAGTATTTGTGGCACTTTTGACCAAATATTTGTGGCAGATTTGTCCAAAAGGTGTGCGTTTTTTGCGCCAATGCACTGTTAAAGGATCAGCGTGTCATGTAATATTCCCATATAAACTTTAACATCCAATTAAAAAATATTTGTATAGTAAAATTCGCTAATTCACGAGATCAATACATCCTTTATTAGACTATTTGTCGAGTTAAATGCATCCTTACGGAGATGTCGAAATGCTGAATCAATTCATTCACTTCCAACAGCGCTTAATGGGAGCAGCGTCATAGAGGGCAGAGCGTCACGTTATTTAAAGGGGATGTTAGCGCGTTAACGAGTAGCAAATGATTAAGTAGCTGCATTGGTTAGTTTTATGCCACTGATAAAGCTTGTATATATAGGGATTTCGCCTAGGGCGTCAAATTGGCTAGAAATGGCCCTGGCTACAGTATAACTGGTGGTACTTCATCACCATCCAAATCATAAGCATTTCAAAGCAGTTAGTTCTTTATATAAACCATATGAAGACCATTTTCCTAATGTCATCATTACATAACAAATCACACCACACATGACCTGAAACAACAGATGGACACAGACAATGCTGCCAGTGATGAGCACCACTTCTTTCATGATTACACATCCAACAGTTTGTGACCACTCACCAGATCTACTGTTACTCATCTCACTGTCACCATGGTGACACGAGTGTGATGAATCAAAGCAGATCAGGGGGATGGGACACAGTGGGAGTCATATATGGATTGTGTATATATACCATCTGCTGTGTGAACTCAGTGCCTTACTGCAGGTAGTATTAGTTTTTTGTCATGTATGTTTTGTAGGCAGTGTATTTAACTTCTTAGATTTGTGATATCATTCTATACACTTGTTTCTTGTGTGAAATTAAATCTATGGTGCTATAACAAAGTTAGTTTCTAATCCAAATTAAAATACAATGTGTGCAGCAACTTATTGACCACATATAATGGGATATTATTTTTTTTATATATTTGAGTAAATGTCCAGTGTACATTGTGATAGTGTATGGCCTTCCCCACTAGATGGAGCCGGCCGTCAGCTAGGAAGTCCTGCAGTAATCGGGTTTTTGAGGTATATAACTGGCCTTTCTAAACATGAGTTTGGCCCACCCATCATTTCACACAAGATCCTTTAAAAAATAAAAAATAAACATTCTCAAAGCATGCTGGATAAAATTGAAAACATACAAGCTAAAGGGAGACATAGGCCTAGCAAATAATAAGAAATTCATGTTAATTGTAATGCTGATAATATTAAGTATCGTTCAAACGTTTTATTCAGCAAGGATGCATTAAATGAATAAAAGTGATAATAAAAACTAACATTATTACAAAAAAAATGTATTTCAAATAAATGCTGTTCTTTTTAACTTTCTATTCATCAAAGAATCCTGAAAAGAATGCATTATGGTTTTCATAAAAATAAGCAGCACGAATGTTTTCAACATTGATAATAAAAAAAGTATGTTGCTTGAGCACCAAATCAGCATGTTTGAATAATTTCTGAAGCAGGGCTCACAAAATTTCAAAATCCCTGGTAGCCCTTCGGGCAGACGTTCTTCAGATTTTGGTAGCCCCAAAATGAATTTAACTAGCCTGAATAAAAGATATTGTATTTTTTCTTCAAATAACAAGTCAAGAGAGTAGAGGTACAACGGATCACAAATCTCACGGTTCGGATTATATTATATTATCATATCACATTTTGAGTCACAGATAGGATCATTTTTCAGATAAGCAAAATAAATATGGTTCTTTATTATTTAAGTAACACTTATTATTTAAAGAACAATTTACTACTTCGATACCACAGCAAAAATGAGTAGCATATAGAGATGTAGCGATTCACTCAACTCACGATGTGATATGATTCACGATACTGATTTCACAATACAATTTTCTCACAATTTCTTTTTGAACAAAATTGAGTTTTAAGACTTTTATAAGATTTTTAAAAAGGTGTCCTTTTGTTATTTCTCAGACCAAAAGGCTGCACATCACTTTGTGAAATTGAAAATGTCAAACAATATACTAACTTGACATTTTAAAACAAATCCCAAATCAAATAAATAATACAAATAAAAGAAATCTCCATGCAAGTAAACTAAGGTTTTGCATGTGTATTTTAATCACGATCCAAACAAAGATGCTGCATACATGTTATTTAGATTGTCAAATTTTGAAATTTGAAAAAAAAAAACATGGTCTGACATTAGCTTTGTGACACTACATAAAAACATCTGAACAAAACCAAAACAGCAGACGGGCTGAATGAGACGCAAATGTCACTCTCTGACAGCAGGTGGCGCTTAAACTGCAGGTATTTATAGGCTGATGCACGTGCAATTTTCTTCTCCACTGTTTATGTTCATTTAAGACATGAAAATACTTGCCGAGATAGTTATTTTGAGATAATTTTGCGTGTATGTGTCCCTTCAAGCGAAAGAGGAATCAATTCTGTGTTCGTGCTCTGCCTGAAACGCCGCTCTGTATGTGCGCGCTTTGAGCACTGAACTAAATTCTTCATGCGCATTAATGGTTTAAAAGTAAAAACTTGATTGTTTAAATTGGTAAGACTTAGAAACACGTGTAAATGATAAACTATGATCAGTTTCACCCCTACAAGCGAGTGAACAACGCTAATTAAGGAAGGGATTTTATATCACTATTCAAAATAGTGGGGCAGTGATACATTTTGGTAGCCCGACTGGAAAACACAATAGCCCCGGGACGTCGGGCTAGCGATTTTGTGAGCCCTGTGAAGGATCATGTGACACTTAAGACTGGGGTAATGAAAAATGCTAAAATTCATCTCTGCCATTTCAGTATATTAAAAAAGAAAACAGATGTTTTAAATACAAATAATATTTCACAATACTACTGTTTTACTGTATTTTTGATCAAATAAATGACACCTTGGTGAAAACAAGACACTTTTTTCAAAAACAAATTGGTGGTATTGCTTTTTAAATCTAATGTCTAAAATGGCCACACTGACATCAATAAAAACCTACTCATCGTTGCATACAGCACATTCTGATTAGAAGATCTGAGAGCAGATTGCACAGAGGACAGTGGAGCTCTTCAGCATGACCTCAGACATGGAATATTTACCACCTTATTCCAGCATGCAAAGTCCAGGGCAGGAAATTATAGACTTTAATTGCATGTGTAATCTATTTTCATAAAGTTATGCCCCATAAAATCAATGTGTAAATTTGCTAATAATACCCACTGTCACATTTCAAATGAAAGAGAGCTTTTTATATCCTCGCTTATTAACCTCATGTGTTCGGGTATAACTCAGTGTCATTTGCAGGATAAAGCAGCCATCCGGTTGGAGCCGTACACAAAGAATGTACGGACAAAGAATGGAGAACAAAGAGAAAGGCAGAGGCAAGAATTCTGATCAAATAAATGACACCTTGGTGAAAACAAGACACTTTTTTCAAAAACAAATTGGTGGTATTGCTTTTTAAATCTAATGTCTAAAATGGCCACACTGACATCAATAAAAACCTACTCATCGTTGCATACAGCACATTCTGATTAGAAGATCTGAGAGCAGATTGCACAGAGGACAGTGGAGCTCTTCAGCATGACCTCAGACATGGAATATTTACCACCTTATTCCAGCATGCAAAGTCCAGGGCAGGAAATTATAGACTTTAATTGCATGTGTAATCTATTTTCATAAAGTTATGCCCCATAAAATCAATGTGTAAATTTGCTAATAATACCCACTGTCACATTTCAAATGAAAGAGCTTTTTATATCCTCGCTTATTAACCTCATGTGTTCGGGTATAACTCAGTGTCATTTGCAGGATAAAGTAGCCATCCGGTTGGAGCCGTACACAAAGAATGTACGGACAAAGAATGGAGAACAAAGAGAAAGGCAGAGGCAAGAATTTAGAGATGTCGAAAAATCAAAGCAGCAATAAATATTATTGAAGCCTATACCCAAAAAGGTGATGCATAAATTAATTTAATCATCAACCCTAATCAAGCTCAAAAATATCCATTATTTTGAAGCTATGAAAAGCTTGTGAGAAATGTAATAGTTTACCATTAAAGAAATCATAAAGTCCACTGCGTAAACAGCAGATGCCACAAGGCAATATGTAATGTAACTTCATTATAGATACCAGTGAAGTCTTTAGTCTAATCATTAAAAAGCATAAAATTATCTCAAAATGCTGCCCAGAGGCCAAAATATTGGGAAATGCTTGCAAATGAGATTCTAACGGCAACACACGGGTAAACATTCATTGATCTGAATATTTATCTGCATAATGCATACCTCCGAGAGGTATTTTATATTGCTCACTATTAAAGACTTTGATGAGGAATTTCAAAAGCTACATAAATTACTTGGCACAACATGTCAGTATGTGACAGTACAACAATGACAATGAAAAAAATGTACATTTGCAATGTAGTAAGGAGAGAAAATACATTTTCTTTGAGAACAATATGGGTTGACAATGTTGTATTTGGTAAGAATCACCTTCCACAACGTTAACAAAACATTCAATAATTTATACCTTTTAGCAAATTAATAATCAAAATAAAAGAATTCATGCAGAAAACAGACAAAAGAAACCACTGTAAATATACTTTATGTAGCACATACGATTTTAATTATGGAAGCCTGTTTCTGCCATGCAATTAAACAAAAAAAGGTAATTGTGACTTTTTAATCTTACAATTCAGTTTGTTCTCAGAATTGTGAGATACAGACTCAATATTATTTATATTATAAACTTGTATAAAATTGTGTTATAAACTTCTGAGAATTCTGTGAAAGTACAGGTGTTAACTCAAAATTGTGAGATATGAACTTGGAATTGCAAGAAATAAAGTCAGATTAGGACTGAAACGATTCCTCGAGTAACTCCCCATACAGTTATGCACAAAAATACCAGATAGTCAATATCACTTGAAGAGTGCCAGTTTTCACCTCTAAAAGTCAGCATGATTACAAATGTGATACTGATTGTATTCAACAGTTCAATAAACAAGAAGTTAATATTAAGAGACTTACGTTTTAGACACCATATTGCCTGTTTTGCTCTCGCCAACAAAAAAATATTCCAAACACAGCCACAGCGCTGTTTTGCGTCTCTGAGCAACATGAGGGCGTTTCCTGAATGAATCAACCGTTTAAATGATTCGGTTCAATAGCAATGACTCACTTATTTACAGGGACTTGCTGCCACCTGCTGGCGGTTTTAATTTCACATTTAAAGGGGTCCTATTATGCTCTTTTACAAAGTCTTGATTTTGTTTTGGGGGTGTACTAGAACATGCGCTCATGCTTGGTGGTTCGAAAAACGCATTATTTTTCACATAATTTACATTATTAAAATACCTTTCTCCCCAGCCTGGCACAAACGGCTCGATGAGATCCGGCTTTGTTGAAGGGCCGCCTTCCGAAAAACAAAATGTGTTGTGATTGGTTAGCTGTCCCAGTGCGTTGTGATTGGCGAACAGCTTAGACGGTGTTTCAGTACTGCCCCGCCTCTTGCTCTGTCTTTCAACAAAAGCTTTTGGCGAATCCGGCACTGTACTCTCTCATGTTGTGGAAGCTGTCCTCAGTAAAATGCGCAGCATACAATAGCAAGTTGGGGTTATAATGCGAGAGTTAAAAAATATATTGCAACCACTGTTTCCTGACATCCGCTTTCGGAAGCGTTTCAGGCGGTCGCGCACCGGACGAGAAGCGCAGCGTTGCGCTGTGCCACATCAAGTTCAAATACATTATTTTCTATGAGTGTAGGCACACCGTTCAGCGTCTGTCCGCGGCGCCCAGCTACGTCGTGTTGTACTTGTAAGAATTGTTCTAGACATGCCGAAAATTTGAAGCTACTCTTCTTCTTGGTTTTCACTGATGCACTAACTCTGCAGCAGCACTTCTTCTCCGTCGTCTCTCAGATGCCCTCACTCAACCAAGCGTTCTAACCACGACCTCGCCCCTCCCCCCCCCCCAACCATTCCAATTTCTGTAGGCGGGAATTATTTTTAATGATATTCTAATGGGCCGCTTTGTGATATCACAAAGCCCGGAAAACAAACGCTGTAGTCCAAACGAGCCGTTCGTTGTAGTTCTTGAAAAGGGATTTTTTAAAACGAAATATCTCCCTTTGGAGTGAACTTTGAGATTTGTAACTTTCTAGATCTTTTTTATGCCCAAACATACACACTACACACTGACTAAAATTTAAAAAAGTGAAAAAGCATAATAGGACCCCTTTAAAGTATCTTTTCATTTTTAAAATAATTGTAAATATCAGTATTCAATGTTTTATGTTTAAAATAACAAAATATTATTTATGCATTTGTAACTGCAGGTTAATTGCATTCATGTCCCTGTGAGATTAATTAAATAGTGTGTAAATAGGCCTACATCTAAATGCCTCTTCAGATGTAGATTCTGTGTTTCCTCTGCATTACAAAGATGAATTTTGTTGATACTGATATAATTTGTTTGGTAACAGCCCAAATGTCTTATTATTCTAATTGACTGATTAAATGTAAGAATCTGACTTAAAATATGATGCACACAGGGGGAAAAAAGGCTTTATAAAGGTAAAAATGCCCATAAAATGTAAAAATCTATTTAAAGTTATTGGAACAGATTAATTTCTATCACTGCTGTGAACTGACCAGTACATAGAATATAATGAAAAATGTGTTTAGAAATTATGTATGGACTCTTGTTCTTGTTCCAAGTTACCTTCCTGTCCACTGATTTTTGTTTACCTTTTTTAAAGTAATGTGAAATTGTTTTTTATATTTCTTGATTTATGCCTTAGTTTTAGGTTGTAATGTTTACCTTTTTTAAAGTAATGTGAAATTGTTTTTTATATTTCTTGATTTATGCCTTAGTTTTAGGTTGTAATGTTTACCTTTTTTAAAGTAATGTGAAAT
>NW_015505666.1:744020-746491 GCF_001515645.1 Sinocyclocheilus grahami | reverse complement strand
TCGGGAATTATTTTAAATGATTTTCTAATGGGCCGCTTTGTGATATCACAAAGCCCGGAAAACAAACGCTGTAGTCCAAACGAGCCGTTCGTTGTAGTTCTTGAAAAGGGATTTTTTAAAACGAAATATCTCCCTTTGGATGAGATTTGTAGATTTGTAACTTTCTAGATCTTTTTTATGCCCAAACATACACACTACACACTGACTAAAATTTAAAAAAGCATAATAGGTAAAATAATTGTAAATATCAGTATTCAATGTTTTATGTTTAAAATAACAAAATATTATTTATGCATTTGTAACTGCAGGTTAATTGCATTCATGTCCCTGTGAGATTAATTAAATAGTGTGTAAATAGGCCTACATCTAAATGCCTCTTCAGATGTAGATTCTGTGTTTCCTCTGCATTACAAAGATGAATTTTGTTGATACTGATATAATTTGTTTGGTAACAGCCCAAATGTCTTATTATTCTAATTGACTGATTAAATGTAAGAATCTGACTTAAAATATGATGCACACAGGGGGAAAAAAGGCTTTATAAAGGTAAAAATGCCCATAAAATGTAAAAATCTATTTAAAGTTATTGGAACAGATTAATTTCTATCACTGCTGTGAACTGACCAGTACATAGAATATAATGAAAAATGTGTTTAGAAATTATGTATGGACTCTTGTTCTTGTTCCAAGTTACCTTCCTGTCCACTGATTTTTGTTTACCTTTTTTAAAGTAATGTGAAATTGTTTTTTATATTTCTTGATTTATGCCTTAGTTTTAGGTTGTAATGTTTACCTTTTTTAAAGTAATGTGAAATAGATTTAGTATTTTTCTTTATTTTATTGATATATTTGCATTTGCATTTTGAATGTAATTTGGCAATTAAATGCATTAAATGGGTTTAGTTTTCACGGTTATTAATGCATGCAATTTCAGCAATACAATTTTTAATTTTTTTCTAAAAAGGAAACAAATTAGTTGTTTATTTTAAGAGACCCATCTGATTTTCTCTTGTATATTTAGTATTGCTCTTTAATAAAGAAAAATTACATCTTATCCGATTACTCAATTAATCGATGGAATAATCTGTAAAATACTCAATTACTAAAATAATCGATAGCTCCAGCCCTAGTAAGAACTCACTTCATTTTACAGCGGACTCGTTTACAAACAAGGCACAATTCGATGTGGGATTGTCAGAAAGATCGAAACTAAAAGACGATGCTGTGCCAACTATATTGGATCCGACAGTAATGTCGCAACACAACTGTGAGTAACTGTTTTTATTATGTGGTCACTATTGCTTTCTGTCAAACAGATCGTTTGATATGTACTGTATGTTTGATATGAGTATTTATGCACTTTTAACCTAAATCACAGCAGCTTCCATCTGTAAAGGACGTAGACTGTCAAACAGACACAAGCCAATCCTAGCAGTGGGCGTTTAACTTCCGAGTCTACAGTCCGCCACAACTATTCAGACACAGCGTTCTGATGAGGGGGGTTAAAAACAGGACAGAAAATAGCCTATTGCTTCTAAATTATGTTTACGTTTTTTGATGTAAAAATCTTGATAACATTATAAGTGGACCTCAGAGAACAGTACAAAATAAAAACAGAGGTAGTTTATGACCTTTTTAATGCAAAATTGTGAGATGCAAACTCGGAATTGCAAGAAATAAAGTCAGAATTTACATTAAAATGTTGCAATTACTATATTTTTTTTAAAATTCCATGTTGGAAACAGGCTTCCATGCTTAATCTTTTGTTCGAAGTGGAGCTACTGGATTAAAAAGTGGCCTCTCTTGCCTAAGACGCAATTTCCCGTAGCTCATCTCAAAGTCCTTCTTGGTACTGTTGAGGACTTCCAGTCTACCTGAACACACATCATAACCAAAAGAGCGCAGTTTCTGAATGCGATACTTAACTATCTGCGTTGTCAGTTCTAACACTGTGGGAGTCTCCATGATCTGCTCCATACTGACTCCAGCAGTAAGGAGGCCTTTGAAGCGATCAGCTAGTATAGGCACAGAATAATATAACAAGGCTGGACACTGATGTACGATCTGCCTGAGCTCTGCTTCTGTGCATCCCAGGGTCTCCCGGGAGTAGCTCAGTGTGAGTCTCATACTTTCAGGGTTCAGCTCAGTAACAAATCCCTTTAGTTTGGAGCAGCCTCAAGAGCTCATCACCGGTAAAGCCCACGTTGCGTAGGAACGCCACGTTATCGTGTAAGGTGTCCGGAAGTTTTAGAAGCGCATAGGGATTCTGTGTAAGCGATGGGTCACCTGAAGCTCTGAGGGGCACTGGCCATGAGCTTGCTGATGTTGCGTTTGTTGAGATGTAACATCTGGAAATATGCAATGTTGGCTTTCTGGTTGTCGTGATCGGAGGACGAGGTGAAAAACGAAGCGGGGAATTTTTCTATGATTCCTACTAGATCCTTCTGACTGGTGCATACTGACATCCACAG
>NW_015505666.1:727007-743956 GCF_001515645.1 Sinocyclocheilus grahami | reverse complement strand
GCAACACCCAACCCCTCAGCTTCTGGACTTTACTGATATCTACGGACAAGTCATACAGGGCGTTTATGGCAAGCGGGTTCTCTTCTTGAACGATCATGGAGCGGGGCCTCGTGAGAAGCAAAGGTGTTGCTTGAGCCCGCTGGCAGTAGAGACACAGGGATGTCGTGACTAATCGCAACATGTTTGCACAATCTACAGGTCTGTGGGCGGGAATGTCAGGTAATTGTTTGCATTGCATGCAAGTAACGTGCCTGAAACAATTGGAAAAACATATCAGAAAATCTACTTCAAGTCTCAAAGTGTTAACTAAACACTTCCTCATTACCATTTACTCATGCAAAGCTAATATCACATGAAGTCTTTCGAGTGAACATTATAGAGTAAGCACTCAGACACCAAACTATCTACCCATAGGATAAAGAATTGTCAGCAGAAATCAACTAGCTGTCTAATTGCTAACATCCGCAGAATGCCAATACCACAGAAGAACCAAGTTATTTTACATCAACACCTAAGATAATTTACTTATGGTAACTAACTGTTAGATATTAGCTTTGGAGAAAACGGCACAACAGCAACTGTTGGGTACACACACAGAAAAAGGTTCAAACAGGTTAGACAGTTTCTTTATAAAGAGATCATGGCATATTTATCTTGAGACTGAAAAAAAAACCACACACTAGATACCTTGAGGGGCCAGGACGTCCCAATAGTTTTTGAATGACATTTATGAGAGAACACTATTAACCCTCATGCTCTGTTTGGGGTCTTTCAGCCCATATAAATCCATTTTTAGACTTTTGTGGCTTTTTTGAGGCAATCTATATACTGGTGTTCTCCTATTTGAGAAAAAAATAAGATAGTATACAGTTTTTGGCTTCTGAAGAAAGAACAAAATATCAATAGCACATTTTGCACTGAGGGGCACATCAACATTTTTGTTCAGTAAAATGCATTCTAAACTCATAATAACATACATTAAATGTCCACCATGAAAAATATATTATTTTATAAGATTTTCCTTCAGTAAATCAGTATCTATCTACACATAAACACAACTTAATCTCAACAGAACACGAGGGAGTGCGTTCTCTCTTATGAAACATAAGTCATGACATCGAGGTAAAGAAGCAAACAGCATAGTCTAAATGCGGCTTGCATTTATTAGTCAATAATATCATTTCTGGAACGTGTTGATAAGACAAACTGATCAGTACCTCTGCAGTGACAGCGGTCACATTTCAGTACTGGACCTCTTGTTTTGGTTGTGACGCCCATGCGGTCTGAGCACAACAGCGCCACCCTTAGTACAGAAGGAACACTGAAACCGGTAAATATAACAGATCATACGAACACAGTAAAGGGAAATATGAATTTGCCACTAACCTAAACTACAAAATAGTCCAAACTGGCACTAATATAATATGAATGACAGCCAACTATTTAACAGATAATACTATTTTAAGCTGCAGTCATGTGTTTTCAAAACAGAAAAGTTGCTTAAAATGGCATCAGGGACTGTGAGTTCTATAATCAGCACAGAGAGCAATTAGTTTGAATGGCAGTGGAGAGTGAGTCACAGTTGGAGCTTAATCACAATGCTGGATCATGCCTGCCTACTCAAACCGTTCACTCAGCCCACCCTTGAAGTCTCTACAATCTGGCGACTTACAAAGAGCTTTGCATTCAGATGGCTCCCACAGACTATTAGGTACCTGTAGGCCGACTAGGTACAGTTTAAGACAATGGATTTTTCTTTATTTGAAGACTATGACTTATTTAGAGATGTTTAAATCTCTGTCTCTCAAAAATAAAAGTTTTTACGTTTTTAACAAATCATGCATTTTTCAGGCATACTGGTCAAATTATGAGTTCCAAAAAAATTACTTAAATGTGGCTTTAAAAAATAAATAAATAAATAATTTGCAGGCATAATAAAATAAAAAAGAAAGATACATAAAAAAATATTTTAAAAAATTATATATAATTAAAAATATAATTATATATATATATTTATACACTGCCCACATGAAAAAATACTATAGTAATTTATAGCAAATACTATTTAACCATACTATAGTAAGGAACTTGAATTCATTTGTTGTGGTAATTCTATAGTTGCTGTGGTAATATAACAACTATAGTAATATAAACAAATTACTTTGCCCAATACTGTACTAAGCTTTCTACAACTATAGGGTATATTACTACAATACACTACAGTTTACTACCAGTAGTATTAGTAAACACTAAAGCAACTATAGTAATATAAACAAATTACTTTACCCAATACTGTACTAAGCTTTCTACAACTATAGGGTATATTACTACAATACACTACAGTTTACTACCAGTAGTATTAGTAAACACTAAAGCATATACTACATTATTTATTACAGTTTATCAGTTCACTCTAGTTAATACTACAGTATGCTGTATCATTCATTAACAAATTGTTGTAAATACTATAATATATACAGTATAATACATTTTATTATAGTATGGTTCAAAAACACTATAGTATTTACTATAAATTACTATAGTATTTTTTCATGTGGGTGTATATATATATATGTATTATGTAATGGATGTATATGTGTGTGTGTATTCTTCTATAAATTTAAGTCAAATCAATAACACTTTTCATCTGCGCTATTTAATTAATTACTTTGCCAGATATTGCAGTATGTCGTTGTAGTACAAGAGTGAACACTCATGTGAATGATTTTCCCTGTATGCAAACTATCAGGTTCTTGCAGAACATTGCTGAAATGGTTGACTGAAGCTGACTCTCTAAAAAATCTGCAGATGTGTTCTTTTTTCAGATTTACATCAGAATGAACTAACATAGACAAATTTTTTACACATTGCATTTTCTCTGTTATGCTTCATTAACACAGTGGTTAAAATGCTGTGTATATTGTCTCTTGAAATAAATACTCAGACACACACAAGATACAGGAAGAGCACAAGAGAGAGAAAAAACAGTTTGTCTTTGCAATGCTTCAGATTTCTTTTGATGCATGAGATAAAACTTTCGACAACAGCACACAAGATTAAAAGAAGAACCTTAAATGGAAAGATAAATGATAACCATGTGCTCTGGGTTATAAGGGAGGATATAGGCATGAAGAAAGTAAAGTAAGAAAAACTGCACCTGAGAAGCTGAAGGAAAACCCCTGCACCTAAGAAAGACAACATCCCAACGTGGGTGGATCTTAATGCCAAACTTCAGAAACAGGTTACTCAAATTTCTGAGTATGTGGAAGGCAACAGGCTGAAAGTAGTCTCACGGATGGACAGAGTAGAACAGGATGATCCAAACCAGGAACACTGTGATACTTGCTCTGCTGCTGGTGAGCACTTTTGCAGAAAAAAACCCAGAGCCCATTTTTAAAGCTCTTGGTGGGGAACTTGAGATGGGTTATTGCTTTGGAAATGATATTGCTGTATATAGAATGACTGCTGATGGAAAGGAGCTACTGGGTCAGTTCTCAAATTCCTCAGTTTCACCACCTGATGCCTTTAAGGGTCGGATCAGTTTCTCCACTGAAGTCGAAGGGCTGCTTGGTCTGAAGCTCACAAATCTTCAGTTCTCTGATTCTGGCATCTACATCAGAGAGTGCTGGAGTGATAGCTCTATGGAAAATTTTCGCAAACACTATCTCTACGTTTGTGACAAGGAGTTCGTCTTTAAGGAAATTTCACTGACACCCGGCACAGGTGCAGATCTGGTATGCAATATGGATTCCATAAAGCATGCTACAGTAAAATGGTACAGAGATGTGCACGATGTGTCATTGTTCATGGATACTAAGATTTCTTTGGAGCCATTACAAGCGGAGTTTAAAAGCCTCATTCGTGTGCATGGCGAAGGCTCATTTTTACACGTTTCAGATGAGTTTATTCAGGACAGACCTCGTTTTTTCTGTCAGGTCATGGAGGGAGAGCAATGCAGGAGCTTCCAAACCATAGGACTGCCAGAGGAACCTGAATTAAAGACTATTTATCGTTCTTACGGAGAAGATGTAGTCCTTACATGTTTAGTAGACCCCCTCAGACAGAATCACTGGAAAACACCTTTTGGACAGGTTAATTCATCGGCACCAGAAGGGACAACCGAAAACCAGATGTTTGTGTCGACAACCACTAATTCTGATAACTATTCCCTAGTCATTCAGTCTCTCATTTCAGATCATTCTGGGAGCTATAAATGTTTCTCTACCATCCTCGTTGAAGATTATATTTTGAATGTGTGCCCTTTGCATGAATCAACCGATATTTTGTTTTCTGCAAGCGATAAGAAGGTGGTCCTCCAATGTAACTTTATGTCTTTACCAGCATTAGAGTACGACAGCGTTCTGTGGTATCGAAAGACTGGTGAGAAGGACATCCAAATAATGGACCCAGGGGATCCTTCTTTAACCCCACCTAATGATTTACAAGGTCGGGTAAATTTCTCACAGGTAGATTCCTCTCTCGTCTTTACTGATCCCCAAAAGGAGGACAGTGGGACGTACTGGTGCGTGGTGCTGCTGGAGATTGAGGAGACTGATGATGAGGAACCCCATTCATGGAATAAAGAATACATGGACGTGTGTCTCTTTAGGCAGGTCACCAATCTAAAGTTTTACCACCAACCTAATATAAAACGAAAGTGGGATCATGCAGCTCCGCCTGAAACTGAACCTGAACCTGAATCTGAGACTAACTTGACAATGTATGCTTTGTGTGCAGGGCTTGTAGGCCTATTATTACTGGCTGTGATTGTGGTGGTTCTAAAAATTAGAGCTAAGAAAAGATCTGCGTCTATTCAAGGAGGAGGTCTTAAACCATCTGAAGAGGAAGGAATAGCACTTAAATGAACGAACACGTAGAATATAAGGTCACTGCTTTTTTTAAACAATAATTTGTGCATAATGTTCATAAACAGTGTAATTGTGAAAATTAAGAGGAAACTACTTAAGGTAAAGGGATAGTTCACCAAAAATTCTGTCATCATTTACTTAATCGCATGTAATTCCAAATCTGTATGACTTTCTTTCTTCTGTGGAACACAAAATAAGATTTTTTTTTTTGTACATACCATCAAAAACAGTGGTCACCAAAACTGCTTGGTAACTAACATTCTTCAAAATATCTTCTCTTATGGGTAAGTAAATGATGAAAGAGTTTTCATTTTTCAGTGAACTATCCCTTTAGAGTACAATTTCACCCTGAAAGATTTGTAAGATTTACTCAGAAGGGTGCTCATCTGCTCAAGTATAGCAAAAGGGTGTTCAATTTCACAATTGCACATTCGGCAATTGTTGTTCTTGTAAATGTTTAAATGATCACAAAAGTGTCAGCAAGGCATGAGGGTAATGTAAAACAGCTACTAGCACACGTGACGTTTTTTTTGTGCAGCGAAGACCAGACAAGCTGGTTTGTTTCCCTGTCAAATCTTGAGTACACAATAAGCAAATGGTGCTTTAAAAATAAACACGCCATAAAGCTTATCAAAGCTCATTTCGCATGAAGACAAACATATGGGTCCTAAAGGGATCGTTCACAACAAAAAATTAAAATCATTCACTCACCTTCATGTCGTTCCAAACCAGTAGAACTTATTTCTGTGGAAAAAATTAAGTCATGCAGGTTCAGAATGACCTGAGGGCGAGTCAATGATGACAGAATGTTCGTTTTTAGGTGAACTATTCATTTAACTATATGCTTTATAGAGGATAGTGTACATAAAGTACCTATACATACATTTCTTTTAGTTCTTTTCTGCATTTACAGTATGGTTCAAAATTGCAACATGTCTTGTAAAAACACCTCCATTAATCATGTATCCCATACTGCAAAGACTAGGCATTTAGCAGCACTACTGAACTGCTACCATTAGAACATCATCTCTCTCAAGACAGAAATCTTGTTAATGATAAACAACAGATGTGCAAACACATCCGTAAACATTTTCATTCTTCTCCTGACTGGGGATGTGTAGAACACTTCCTGTTCTAATTTCTCTTCTGTTTCCATGAACGTGTCAACAGAGTTTGAATCTACTGCTGAAACTAATATCCTTGTCTAACAGCTGGCTGTGTAAGCACCGGCAGTTAGTGAGAGAAAGGATCTGCATTTACAGTATGGTTCAAAATTGCAACATGTCTTGTAAAAACACCTCCATTAATCATGTATCCCATACTGCAAAGACTAGGCATTTAGCAGCACTACTGAACTGCTACCATTAGAACATCATCTCTCTCAAGACAGAAATCTTGTTAATGATAAACAACAGATGTGCAAACACATCCGTAAACATTTTCATTCTTCTCCTGACTGGGGATGTGTAGAACACTTCCTGTTCTAATTTCTCTTCTGTTTCCATGAACGTGTCAACAGAGTTTGAATCTACTGCTGAAACTAATATCCTAGTCTAACAGCTGGCTGTGTAAGCACCGGCAGTTAGTGAGAGAAAGGCTGACGGATGGTGTCTAGAGAGCACAGTGTGGATTTGATGGACACGGTTATGTCATGTAAAGCTGTGCTGGTGGTCCTCTGTGGAAACACAGATTAGAGAAACGTCTCTGTTAATGTGCATTCCAAATATGACCAATGTGTTTTGCTGTGGTTGGGCTGACAACCAAAGTAGCTACTATCTTTGTTAAATAGGTATTAAAATCATTTGCGTTACAGTGGGATGGTTGGAATTGTTTGAAAGCTTTAATCCATATTTGCGTTTTTATTACAACACAGGTGTGTTCTCAGTGCTTTGTTAATGGATTTTTCTTTTTATAATAACACCTTGATTGCATTCAGAAATCCTGTCAAATGTTTGAAAAAAGTGATTCTGGAACATATAACGATCTTGATAATTAACTGAACATGTAATAGCAACATAACCATAATAACAGAACATGCCGTGTGAGACACAAAGCCAGATTTAAAGAGGTGTTGATGGTTACCACTAAATAAAAACAGTGCTTATATTTGAAAACAACTGATTAGACTGCCTTTGCGTGATTGAAGCCACTTTGACACATCTAATCTCTAATTTACTCTAATGTACTGTTTTCTTTTCTTTTGATATGTGTCAATGATTCATAACGAAGTCCCTAACCATTAATCATGCAGCAATGTAGACCAGTTCGACAGGCAGGTTTTTAGATGGGCCATGTCTGCTTTCACTTGTCAAAATAGACTGTCAACCTCCCTAACTGTCATTATGCATTACGCCAAAAGGCAAGAGTCGTATTTCATGGTGTCATTTCTGCTCCAACACACGTTTGTATTTGTCTTAAAACTTTAACACTTCTGTCCTTTATTTGAAACATCTGTAGACTCTTATAAGCTTTATTTTATTCAAAAGATTCACTCAGACTGTCTAGGTCATCTTGTAAATAAATTTTACCCAGGTTATGTAGGTTCTGCATGGTCTTCTTGTATTGTTTAAACCCATTTAACGGCAGCATGCATTGAAAGACAAGACATGTCTCACTCATCAGATATAATAGTTGCTGCACCCCTGCTGATAAAATAGCTGCAATTTTCATCTAAAAGATTTTTCAGGCCTGTAGTGAAGTGCATGTCCACTGGGGGGTGTCCTTTTTGTAAAGAAAATTAAACATTGAGTTTGTGGAAATCTAACTGCCCACCAAACCTTAAAGGAATGACCTTTTATTGATTTCAATTAAAAATGCATGCATGAAAGAATACTGTTTTTCTTTTCAGAAAGGGAAACATAAAATGTTCACTGACTTGTGAGACCTTGGTATCCGGACTCAGTTTCTTTTTTCATGAAGCATTACATGTTAAACATGACACATAATATGACTGTTTCGAAAAATATTGGTTCCTATAGACGAGCCGCGTTTATAACTCAAATGTGTGTCATGAGGCAATGTGACTTTGCCGTACAGCAACACTAAATTAAAAAAATCACATTAATAAACTCAACCAACCAAGAGTATTTGTGCAGACAGGATATGCCCCTGAAATAGCCCTGTAACCGCAATAAAAACACACACACACACACAAACACTATGAGCTAGGAGTGACTTCCAGGACAAAAAAGCCACTAGCAGCATAAGTCCTCTTGCTTTCTGAGGGGGACTGAAATTAAGGAGAGAGGATCATCAGGAATGTCTATCAGTTAAACTGATTTTAACATGAATGTGATGAGTGCTGGGCTTCTAGGTGAGATAATGGCTGTTCAAATGATGAATGAGTTTGACGAACATGAAAAATTAATCAATCAGTGAGTTAATAGCAGGATTATTAAACAGTTTACATTTTTAATTGAATTAATTACATACTGTGCGGATTAAATATTTAAATCAAAGTAAATTCCAAATTTAAATAATTTAAAACATTACCAGTACAGTACATCATTGATTAGATATTGCGAAAAAAAATATTTTAAAACACGCAGGTGGTACTTCAGTCCTGAGTTCCTTATTCCTTATTCCTTATGAAATTTCCCTATGGGTCAGAGAATACAATTATTTTTTAAATAATTAATTGTACTTTAATTGTACATTAAATTGGCAGATCTAGTTAAGATTTACATTATCTGATTTAGTATGACAGTCAATTTATTCTCATCTTTCATAAAGTTTCATAATGTTTACTATTCCTCTTTTGAAGGATTGTGTGGCTTTTTTATTTATTTTTTTATGGGACCAGCTGTCTAGTGTAAATAATGTTTTTGTTCTAGTCTTCTTGTGTACACTGCCTCCTCAGGGTGTTTGTAGACCTGCAGGCTCAGTTTCCTGCTGCCATGGGCTGCATGCATTTCTTTCTCCCTGCATGCTATGTGGGTATAATTATTACACCTAGCTTGTAGCATGGGTATTTATGTGTGGGTGTATGTTTGTGCTTATCTTTCTACAGGCTTTGTGTTGGTGGCTGGCTCCTCTGAAGTGATTTGGAGCCTGGCATCTGGGGTCTGTCAGCTTCCCCTTTGGTGGCTATAAGGACAGTAAAGACAAGCCTTTTAGTGAGATCTTGTAATGGGTATCCAACCTTTCAAACAAAAATCTATCATGATTATATATTGTTGCTAGTGGTTTTGTCTGTGTTAAGTGCTTTTGATAAAATCAGAGCTTTGTACTTGTAAAATATGCTAAGTAAGGTATGTGTTACAATATTCATGAATCTGGTGAGGAATTACTCTTAGACACACACACAAACAAACAAACACACACACACACACACACTATATATATATTAGTGCTGTCTTCTGTTCTAATGGTAGCAGTAAATATACAGTACTGTATATGTATTATGTATATATAAATACACACACATACATGTATATATTTCAGAAAATATGTTATTTTTATATATTAAATATATTTATTTACAATATAAATGATATGAATATAAATATAGACATGTAAATACATCTAAATATTTTCAAAATATATACTGCGTGTGTATTTATATATACATAATAAATGTACACAGAACGCACACATACATTATTCAAACAAAAACTTTTATTTTGGATGTGATATACGCGATTTTATATATATATATAAAAATTAATCAATCAGTGAGTTAATAGCAGGATTATTAAACAGTTTACATTTTTAATTGAATTAATTACATACTGTGCGGATTAAATATTTAAATCAAAGTAAATTCCAAATTTAAATAATTTAAAACATTACCAGTACAGTACATCATTGATTAGATATTGCGAAAAAAAATATTTTAAAACACGCAGGTGGTACTTCAGTCCTGAGTTCCTTATTCCTTATTCCTTATGAAATTTCCCTATGGGTCAGAGAATACAATTATTTTTTAAATAATTAATTGTACTTTAATTGTACATTAAATTGGCAGATCTAGTTAAGATTTACATTATCTGATTTAGTATGACAGTCAATTTATTCTCATCTTTCATAAAGTTTCATAATGTTTACTATTCCTCTTTTGAAGGATTGTGTGGCTTTTTTATTTATTTTTTTATGGGACCAGCTGTCTAGTGTAAATAATGTTTTTGTTCTAGTCTTCTTGTGTACACTGCCTCCTCAGGGTGTTTGTAGACCTGCAGGCTCAGTTTCCTGCTGCCATGGGCTGCATGCATTTCTTTCTCCCTGCATGCTATGTGGGTATAATTATTACACCTAGCTTGTAGCATGGGTATTTATGTGTGGGTGTATGTTTGTGCTTATCTTTCTACAGGCTTTGTGTTGGTGGCTGGCTCCTCTGAAGTGATTTGGAGCCTGGCATCTGGGGTCTGTCAGCTTCCCCTTTGGTGGCTATAAGGACAGTAAAGACAAGCCTTTTAGTGAGATCTTGTAATGGGTATCCAACCTTTCAAACAAAAATCTATCATGATTATATATTGTTGCTAGTGGTTTTGTCTGTGTTAAGTGCTTTTGATAAAATCAGAGCTTTGTACTTGTAAAATATGCTAAGTAAGGTATGTGTTACAATATTCATGAATCTGGTGAGGAATTACTCTTAGACACACACACAAACAAACAAACACACACACACACACACACACTATATATATATTAGTGCTGTCTTCTGTTCTAATGGTAGCAGTAAATATACAGTACTGTATATGTATTATGTATATATAAATACACACACATACATGTATATATTTCAGAAAATATGTTATTTTTATATATTAAATATATTTATTTACAATATAAATGATATGAATATAAATATAGACATGTAAATACATCTAAATATTTTCAAAATATATACTGCGTGTGTATTTATATATACATAATAAATGTACACAGAACGCACACATACATTATTCAAACAAAAACTTTTATTTTGGATGTGATATACGCGATTTTATATATATATATATATACAGTGCTTGAAGTGGGCCGGTGCGCAGTACGAGAGTTGTGCTGAATTCTGCACCCCTGCCAGATTATGCACCCCCTCGTTGAAGTTACTACCTGATTGCCTAATCCTAACCCCACCCCTAATCCTAACCCCTCCTCCACACCTACTCCTAAACCTACCAATACTAGGGGGTGCATAATCTGGCAGGGTGCAAATTTCGGCACTACACCGGCACTTCAATATTTTAGTCTTTAGCGTACCAGCACTTATTCGTGCGTACCAGCACTTCTGACATGTTGCCGGTACTGAGTCAAAGCGTCTGGGTGATTAGAAATTACACTATAAAGCACACTACCCAGGAGGTCATTTGAAACCAGTAAACTTCTGGAAAGTTCAAGATTCCAGTAAGGGAATGCATTAGAAATAAGTAATATGTTCAAAACAGCGCTAATGCAAAGAAAACACAGACAATTTCATCAGAGATGGTGGAGAGAATAGTGACTCGCGTCCAGATAGCAGTAAATTATTATTTTCAGCGTGTATTTGGCTTAAACGCACGAGTGTTTTATAATGAATGCCGGCTGAAGGTGTTTTAGATTATGCGCTGGACAGTGGTTTAGTTATTCTGAATGGATCCGTATAGTAGCATATACAGTCAGTTTAAGGCAGCAGGTTTAGTGGTCTTTTGGCACCTCCTTGTGTTCCTGTTTGGTATGCATCTTAACTGGTGCTTATTTATATAAAAAATGCTGGAGACAATTTTCTTTCTTTCTTTCATTCTTTCTTTCGGCATTATATACATACATTGAGAATTATGAAAAGTAACAAAGAGTGAAAAATTTAAGGGGGTCTGAATACTTTCCGTACCCACTGTATATATATATATATATATACACACATACATATATTCCATAGGGTTTGAACACATGCTTGACCTATGAGGGTTGCAAGTGTAATATAATACTCTAAATGAGAAAATTATGTAAGGAGAACTATATGCAAATTCACCATAAAAGCGCAGGCCCACAAGTAGTCAGCACAAACTTTTCGCAGACTAAGTCTTTTATGATAGCATTTGTGTGGGAACAAATGGTTATTTTTCACTAAAAATCTTTGAATTTGCCATAACTGTCTTGGATTGTTCATGAATATTCAATGCACAAGAGAACTAGCAATGTCCAATTAGTGGGCAAATTTATTGGAGTCTAATCCTTTCAATAAATAGTTTGATCTGGTCCTAATCCGAATCAGGCTAATCCGATTCTCGCTTTGACATCAGTAGGCTATTTATACTACGTTTGTGTGCTCTTATTCACACATTAATATTTTTTTTTACTTATTCACAGAAAGCATCGTTCTGAAACTGATCCTCTGAAAATAATGTAAACCCGCAACTTGCCGTAAAAAAGCTATCCAAAAGCGTGGTTTTTGATGCAAACAAATAAGCAGTGTTCTTACAGTTTTTTTTTCCCAGAGTGCGCATGTGCGTTGAAAACCTAATAACTATAGTCTGGAAAAAGTATCTTGGCGCTGGCCGATGTAACCAAAGTCTCTTTAAGGCAAGTCATGTTACTCAGCGGCCATCTTTGAAACGCCTCTCAGGCATGCAAGTGCAGCTCCTATCTCTTTGAATGGGGAAAAATCTAATTCTCCAAAACTGTTCACTACGCTTACGATTAAATTTCATATTTGAAATCACCAATGAAATCTGACAACAACTGTATCATAAATGTTGTTTATTTTGCTCAAATAGTGTTAAAAAAGCTTATTTTTTAGGCTAGATCAGCCAGAACCAGGCACGTGCACACATAGACATCAAAGGGGGCTTGACTTGAGCACCTGCCCTTTTTCTTCCTTGAGAGAAAGTGCTCTTTTTTCTGGGGAGTTTTATTTATTTATTTATTTTAATAAATTAATATATGCGTATGTTTCTATTTGCGCACAGCTTTCCCTGTCAAAAAAATAAAAATATCATATATTGATCGGCACATTACAGTCACAGACAGGCAGAGAGCCACAGAAGTGAAGCCCTTCCTCCCTTTCCAGTTGTGTTTGTGTTGCTGTGGAGGTGAGTGGTGATGAACAAAGACTAAGCTACCTGTGCCCCGAATTTACAGCTAATTATGCAAAAAGACAATGGCAAATATAGTTAATGTGTCTTGCTACCTAGCTACCATGTAAGTTAGCTAAAGTTTAGCTAAGGCAATAGGAAGTCTAGACCAGAGCATGTTCTTTAACTGCATGACTTAAAATGCATTAAAAATGATCACAAAATTCAAGATATGGGGGCAGAAATGTATATATTTATATATTTTCATATAGTTAATCAGTATCACGTGAAGACTTACGTTTTTTTCCCACCAAAAAAGCAGCATGATTACAAATGTGATATTGATTTTATACAACAGTTCAATAAACAAGAATTTAATATTAAGACACTTACATTTTAGACACAATATTGACTGTTTTTGCTCTATTTTCGCCAACAAATATAATTCCAATTTGCATCTCTGAGCAACATGACGCTGTTTTGTTTCTGAATGAATCAGCCGTTTAAATGATTCAGTTCAATCGCAATGACTTACCTATGAACAGTGAGTTGCTGCCACCTACTGGCGGTTTTCTAAAAGGATTAGTTCAACCAAAAATGAATAAATTCTGTCATTAATTACTCACCCTCATGTCGTTCCAAACCCGTATGACCTCCGTTCATCTTCGGAACACAAATTAAGATATTTTTGATCCATTCTGACAGCTCTCTGACCCTCCCATAGACAGCAAGGGTACTACCACGATCAACGTCCAACGTAGCAAGGAGATCGGTAAAATAATCCATGTGACATCAGGGGTTCAACCATAATATTACGAAGCTACAAGAATACTTTTTGTGCGCAAAAGAAAAAAAAATAATGACTTTATTCAACAATTCGTCTCCTCCGAGTCACCCTAACGCCATTTTGGAGAGTATCCACTGAACGCAAACAGCGTATGTTGTTCTGTGTCAGCCGCACCGTTTCGCTTCGTCTTCGTCATGCCTAGAGCTGATCCATGCTGGTCGATGAGGAAATACATCAACTTCGCACTGGGATCGCCGGATCGGCTTTCACCGTGGATGAAGCGGAGTCCTGCCCGGGGTCATCATATGTGGTTGCCGCAAGCCGCCGGCCGCGCCGGTTTCAAGTCCACCGGCTGCCGCTCACTCAAGCCCGCTGTGTGTGACTCTGTGTGTTTTGTTGTGAAAGCGAAACTACTTTGTTTGGCCTTCCAAAAGAGGACATCAGAAATCAGTGGTTAAGTTGTATTTACAACACTGTTCCAGAACAGTTCAACCCAAATATTAAGATGTGTGCAGCGCATTTTATGGAGGACTGTTTCCTGATCCTGGGAGAGTAGACTACAATGCCGGCTGTTCTGACTCACAGACTGTAAGTACGTTTTCATATTTAAAGGATTTCCCACTGACGATTCAAACGCGAGTTTTGAGCAGTCTAGAGTAGCGCTTGTTTGTAGTTTCTCCGATCACAAATGCAGACATGGTTTTATGTATACGCGGCGCGATGCAACGCAACGCGTAAAAAGACAGTATAAGTCATTATAATCCTTAATTATGTCCCCACTGGATGCAACAAATGCCTCGTTTATAATGTGTTTTAATGTTTTTGTCTCGTCGCTCCGGCCGGGACACGGCATCACAGTATGGTAAGGGGTGTAACATTTCTGTCACACGCTTGAGGTATTCGGCCAATCACAACGCACTGAATAGCTGGCCAATCACAGCACACCTCGCTTTTCAGACCGATGAGCTTTGTAAAAATCGACAAGTTTTAGAAAGGCGGGGCATAGAGGAGAAACAATAATGTACAGTATGTGGAAAATAACCTTAAACCTTTTTGAACCTTAAACCACATAAACACATTTCATTACACCAAATACACAAAATAATGTTCTTTTTAGCAACATCATATGACCCCTTTAAAGTATCTTTTAATTATTTTTTTTATAATTTAAGATATCAGTATTCAACGTTTTATGTTTAAAATATCAAAACAGTATTAATGCATTTGTAACTGCAGGTTAAATACATTCATGTCCTGCATTAAACAGTGTGTAAATGCATCTAAATGTCTCTTCTAATGCTGCTTCTGTGTTTTCTCTGCATTGCAAAGATTAATTTTGTCAATACTGATTTAATTAGCTTGGTAACAACCCAAATGACTTATTAGTCTAATTGACTGATTCAATTTAAGAGTTTGACTGAAAAGATGATGCACACTTTTAGAAAAAAAGGGCTTTATAAAAGTAAAACTGTCCATAAAAGGTAAAAAATCTATTTAAACTTATTGGAAAAGATTAATTTCTATCACTGCTGTAAACTGTTTACCACACAGAATATGCAGAATATCAAAAACTTTAGGAGTCAGCTGTCCACGGTATCCTTAAGATATCAACACAATAACACACTCAGCAAAATACAGTCTAATTATCTTATGGATAAAATCCCAGAAAATATTGATTAATTTTTCTTGTCAATATCACACACCCCTAATATATTTAATGTTTTGTTTAGAAAAAAATTTAAATAAATATAAGAAGAGCCCATTTTTCCACTTGAGCCCCTGCCCCTCAAAATGTCTGTGCACGTCCCTGGCCAGTATGCATGCGCAGTCCTAACCGCAGGTCTCAGAGCGTTGACTGTTTCTATAGCAAGGCAGCTGCAGTGACTTGCTGACTTTACTGATTAGCCATTGGCTCTTTTGCTCAGAAGGCGGGGGTTCGTTCGATAGAGCGGCCATATTTAGTTTAGCATTTTTCCCCATTCAAACCTATAAAAAAAGAAGGTGTAGCAAATTAGCTCAAAAGGGAAATGTATATAAATAATTACAGCGAACATTCAGTGTAAGTTCATATCAACTCTAGGAATCAACTCTATTTCCGTGGCCACAGAAAATACTTTCATACAGTATTAATGCATTAGAGCATGTAATAAGGATCAAAATCGTAAAGGGACAATTAATTTGCAAGACAGAATCAGAAACTCATTTAATTTGTGCACAAGAGTTTTATTAACTAAACACTAACACAAACTAGTCTAACAAACAAACAATCAATCACTCATACAGGGAAAAGGGCAAATGAGACTTGATGGATGAAACCATCAGGAAAACCAGAGAATGAAGCTATGAAAAGAGTCAGTTAACCACCTGAGTAAAACCATCAGCGCCATTTTAGAACGGGGTCTACAGCTTATACTGAACCTCTGTTTCGTTTAGTTAAATGTACGATACTTGCATTGCCTTGGCCTGGAATGAGCATACGGATGCAGTCTCGGATGAAAGTCTTGATGGTTTGGAGGTTCGGTGGTGTAGGAGTTGCGATCACCTTCTTCCGGGTTTGAAGAGTGATGAACTCCAAAGATGTTCTGACTCGATGGTGATTGGGAGTTTCTGTGGAAAGTGAAAAAGAGCTAAGAGAGAAATCAGTTGAGATCCTAGGATCTTTGGTGAATGAAAGTCAAGGCCCGAGGCCTGGCGCAGACTTAGGGTGTCCTTAGAGGGGTGCTAGCTCACATCCTCATCTTCTCAGAATCTAACAGAACCGCAAACTGACTGACTATGTGTTGGAGCCAACCGGGCACGCCTGCACCAGCTCAGGCTCTCTACACGGCCCGCGATCAGAAGGTTTTATCAGAAGACTTAGCAGAAGAAAACAACTAGAACATCCTGGCCGGAATTGTGCATGAGCCTTTTTAAGGTCTGTGAAGATTCACGCCTTTCAGGATGGGCTTGTCCAATGAGAAAGGCTGAAATTCCAAGCGGGAGGTTGGAAATACTGGGGAGTTTTATGACCTTTTGTGTGAGAGCATGGTAATTTGCATATGGCACTCGAATCAAAATTACTAAAGATTCTTAGAACTCTAATATATTGCCTATGTACCCACATATAATATAAACGCTCATTTAGATCATCAGAAGACAAATTCAAAGAGACCAAACATGGTATCGGTGGGGTTATATTAACAAGTGATCTATCATAACACACACACAAAACAGTATACAATTCAAAAGACAATATACAAGAACAGTAATGGTATACACAATGTCCTGAGGAGATGTGTGTTCATTCACAGAAAGGTTTTTCTA
>NW_015505666.1:721451-726902 GCF_001515645.1 Sinocyclocheilus grahami | reverse complement strand
AAGGTGTAGCAAATTAGCTCAAAAGGGAAATGTATATAAATAATTACAGCGAACATTCAGTGTAAGTTCATATCAACTCTAGGAATCAACTCCTTGATGGTTTGGAGGTTCGGTGGTGTAGGAGTTGCGATCACCTTCTTCCGGGTTTGAAGAGTGATGAACTCCAAAGATGTTCTGACTCGATGGTGATTGGGAGTTTCTGTGGAAAGTGAAAAAGAGCTAAGAGAGAAATCAGTTGAGATCCTAGGATCTTTGGTGAATGAAAGTCAAGGCCCGAGGCCTGGCGCAGACTTAGGGTGTCCTTAGAGGGGTGCTAGCTCACATCCTCATCTTCTCAGAATCTAACAGAACCGCAAACTGACTGACTATGTGTTGGAGCCAACCGGGCACGCCTGCACCAGCTCAGGCTCTCTACACGGCCCGCGATCAGAAGGTTTTATCAGAAGACTTAGCAGAAGAAAACAACTAGAACATCCTGGCCGGAATTGTGCATGAGCCTTTTTAAGGTCTGTGAAGATTCACGCCTTTCAGGATGGGCTTGTCCAATGAGAAAGGCTGAAATTCCAAGTGGGAGGTTGGAAATACTGGGGAGTTTTATGACCTTTTGTGTGAGAGCATGGTAATTTGCATATGGCACTCGAATCAAAATTACTAAAGATTCTTAGAACTCTAATATATTGCCTATGTACCCACATATAATATAAACGCTCATTTAGATCATCAGAAGACAAATTCAAAGAGACCAAACATGGTATCGGTGGGGTTATATTAACAAGTGATCTATCATAACACACACACAAAACAGTATACAATTCAAAAGACAATATACAAGAACAGTAATGGTATACACAATGTCCTGAGGAGATGTGTGCTCATTCACAGAAAGGTTTTCCTATGAATTAATTAGAGAAGAGTCAATTTTGCTGTGCATTATGTGTCTTTCCTATGGAAAATGTAGTGAGAGGGAGAACTCTCAACATGCCATTAGGTCGTAAAGTTGATCTGGTCTAGCAAAGGTGGCATGGTTGCCATGGTAACCAGGGTCCTGGGCCTTGTTCACAGGCATCTTGGCACCCAGTATGTTTATTGGGTGAGGGGTCTGTGAATGTTTGTTAATCTAATGAATAATTGATTTGTTAAATCAAGTGAAAAATGGTGTGTCTGATTGGTCCAGACGCTACACCGGTGTCATCACATGTGGTTGCCGCAAGCCAGCCGGACGCTCCTTCGTCGAATCCGCCGGCCGCACCGTTCTCAAGCCCGCCCGCCTCTGCTCACTCAAGCCGGCCTCCGCTCACTCAAGGCCGCAGGTGTGTTCACACTGCACGATGGAACGACAACAGGAGGTTACACACTGCATGACTTTACAATAGAGAGAATCACAGATAACTCTGTCTGGTGCAGGGTTGCCAGGTTTTCCCCACAAAACCCGCCCAATTACTACTCAAAACTAACCTGAAAAATCCCCAGTAAAAATCGCGTTCGGGGGGGGGTAAAATAAAAAAAATTTTGGGCGGGGTTCTCCTGGTACAATTCACATTCCAGGGCCTAAATAGCACGTTATTGGGGTCGCTTCAACCTGCTGACATGAAAAACAACCACTGGCAATCGCGGATTTGGCAACACTGGTCCGCAAACTACGTTTCATATAACTCCTCCCCGAACTTCCCGCTGCCCTGTATCGTGCTCTCTCATTGGCTGTAGGTCATCGCTGATGTGTTTTTCAGTCAGAACTCATTTCACACAGCAGGATTGTGAATCGCCGACAGCTCCAAATATTTAGCATGCCAAATATTTCAAGGGTGTCGGTGATTCTCTCAGATCGCATCTTTGATAATTCACACTGTGTGATTTTCACTCGCGTGAACAAGCACCGATTTGCCTCTGATTTCAGGCATTTGTCGGCGATTTCGCAAAACCTGTCGGCGAGTGAAAAATCAGGCTAAAATCATGCAGTGTGAACTCGGCATAAGTTGTTTTTACAACACTGTTCCAGAACAGTTTAACCCAAATATTCAGATGTGTCCAGCGCATTTTATGGAGGATGAGGACTGTTTCCTGATCCTGGGAGAGTAGACTACAATGCTGGCTGTTCTGACTCACAGACTGTAAGTAAGTTTTTTTTATGTTTAAAGAATTTGCCACTGACGATTCAAACACAAGTTTTGAGCAGTGTAGAGTATCACTTGTTTTTTGACATTTCTCCGAAATGCAGACATGATTTTATGTTTACGCGGCGCAATGCAACGCAACGTGTAAAAAGACAGTATAAGTCATTATTATCCATAATTATGTCCCCACTGGATGCAACAAATGCCTCGTTTATAATGGGTTTTAATGTTTTTGTCTCGTCGCTCCGGCTGGACAGGGCATCACATTTCCATCATACGCTTGAGGTATTCGGCCAATCACAATGCACTGGATAGCTGGCCAATCAGGGCACACCTCGCTTTTCAGAACGATGAGCTTTGTAAAAATCGACGCGTTTCAGAAAGGCGGGGCATAGAGGAGAAACAATAATGTACAGTATGTGGAAAATAATGTGTTTTTTTTTTTTACCTTAAACCGCATAAACACGTTTCATTAAACCAAATACACAAAATAATGTTCTTTTTAGCAGCATCATATGACCCCTTTAAGATTATATTTTTTGTGGTTATAAAAACAAACCTAAGCCAACAGTAGCCTTTCAAATGACTTAAAATGCATTATATAAAACAATGAGGCATTAATGATTGGTTAATTAATAATTATATGGTTTCATTCAATAACACTGTTAAAATACATAATGTAATACAAAATAAACAATGTATGTACATTACATGTTATTACAAATGCCTGCAAAGGGAGCCAAAGGTCATGTAATTGCTGCTGCTACACTTACAGGACAATCAAATCCTTGTAAACTATTGACCAAACATTTAATTCAAATATCCACTTAATCTTTCATTTTTGGGCACCTTTTTGCTATATATAGATGACATAGCCTCTATAATTTCTTCAACAAAAAACATGTGGACATCACAACTCTTACAAAAATTAACCATGGTTTTATCGTAGTAAAACTGCTTCATTTTCTTTTGCATGATTTCTGAATGCTTGAGACTATAAAATCAATCAGACAATTGTATTATTAAAATCATAGCCATAGGTAACTGTCTAGATTTGTAAATAATACAATTTATTTATTTACTTTTATATATTATTAAAGTTCTATTTTGACCCCTATAGTAGGTATTTTTTTGTTTTGTTTTTTTTACTTCCATATAATATTTGAGGGAGGGGGGCACAACAATACAATCCTGCTTAGGGCACCCATTTGATCAGCAAGACCTGATTGTGTAGGTCAGGTTTTAAAGGGGTCATATGACGATGCTGAAAAGAACATTATGTTGTGTATTTGGTGTAATGCAATGAGTTTATGCGTTTTAAGGTTTAAAAACAAATTATTTTCCACAATGTAAATTATTGTTGCTCCTCTATGCCCCGCCTTTTTGAAACGCGTCGATTTTTACAAAGCTCATCGTTCGGAAAAACGAGGTGTACGCTGATTGGCCAGCTATCCAGTGCGTTGTGATTGGCTGAATACCTCAAGCGTGTGACAGACATGTTACCCCCCTTAACGCACTGTGATGCCGTCTCCCGGCACGGCGAGACAAAACAGGCTTGAGTGAGCGGAGCCCGGCGGCGTTGAAAATGGCGCGGCCGGCGGATTTGACGAAGGAGCGGCCAGCGGGCGTGCGGCAACCACATGTGATGACCCCGGGCTGGACTCCGCTTCGTCCACGGTGAAAGCCGATCCGGCGATCCACAGCGCAAAGTTGATGCATTTCCTCAGTGACCAGCACGGATCAGCTCTAGGCATGACGAAGCGGATATCGTCCTCTTTTGGAAGGCCAAACAAAGTAGTTTCACTTTCACATCTCCACAACATGGCGCTGGCGGCAACAACAATACTACAGCAAGAATAAAAGTTACGCCTTCTTTCTTTGCATGAACATTTGGGCGGTGTTATGCAAATCTTCCCACACAGTGACGTAGACATGTGGAGGCGTATTTAAACAAGCCATTTTAGGAGGGCGTGGACAAGTCTTAACTTTTATAAAGAATATCTCTTTGGATTTGAGCCTTTAGTCTTTGCAACTTTACAGATCTTCTTTATGCACCAAGAGCTTGTAACACTCCAAAGAGGAAACATTTAAATCGCATCATATGACCCCTTTAAGGTCAGACTGGATTTCAGAATTTCCAAACAGAGGCTCCTCTGTGGTGTATGAGGAGAGGACGCAGGAAACTGACAACTTAGATGGCGAGCCAAACCAGACTGCAACTTTGATCTTCACCCAACTTCGTTACATCTGCAACAAGACCCGTTACATGCTCTGGATTTGTCTGTAAACTCGGAGTGATAAAGAGTTCTTGGATCTTTTTTTCTGAATAGGACATCAACCTTTCTCCTGTTGTTTTCTTTTTAAAATTTTTTCCCTTGGAACAATCTTTTCCCTTACACATTATTTTTTGGATGAACTGAATTACATTACACAACTATTTGAACTGAACTGCATTACCTGACTGAACAGAACTGAATTCAACTGCCATACACAATTTTATTGTAGGCTATTTTGTTTTATTTTCATGTCAATGTCATGATGTAACATATGATTGCTTTACTTTGCCTGTTTGAATTTGATTGAATTGTTCTAATACCTGTGAGGAGGGGGAAAAAAGAGTTAATTCAGAAAAATAGCAAATATTAAATAGGTTTAACCAAATAATTAATCTTTATTAATGCTAACTAACTTTAATAGATTATCAAACTCAAGTGGATCCACTACATTAAATTAACTTATTTCTAAACTAATTTATAAAAAGAAATAGAAAAGAAGAGATTACTTTTATTACTTACCTTTTATCATCTGTGTGATTATCCTTCAATTGATTCATTGTTCTGTTTTTCTTTGTCACATAGTAAAGTGCCGGTTTTTGTTTCTTAAATCTGGGGCCTGTTTCAGAAAGGAGGTTAAGTGAAAACTCTGAGTATGTTAACCCTGAAATGAGGGAAACTCTGGGTTTCAGAATGGGAGGTTTGTCAAACCCCCCCCAGCAAGCAATTTTGCGTTTAAGACGTCTATTAGACGTCTAAATATAGCCTAGACGTCTAGGCTAAAACGAGGCTAAATTTGGGCTGTCAGTGAAAATCTAATAGACGTCTAATCATAGCCCAAGAATAGACTAGTAATCAATTAGACGGCTATTAAACGACTACATACATACATCTAATAGACAACAAAATGGCAATCCATACATACAGCTTTTATTAAGAAAAATAACATTTTTGACACCTTTAGACAATACAAAATGATAAAATGATTTTAAAAACTAAGTTTTTAACAACTTAAGATAATAAAAATATAAACATGTAAAAAATAAAATATTTTAAATAACTTAAGA
>NW_015505666.1:720691-721326 GCF_001515645.1 Sinocyclocheilus grahami | reverse complement strand
AAAGCTTGACATAATTTTTTACTTTAATTACACTAATTGTGACAGGGAGTCATTCTCTTTTGCTTGGATGACTACTAAAAACAAAAACGAGATATATAGTGTATCACCATTCAGTGTGTTAAAAGAGATAAGCTCTATGGTAAATGTTGTGTGTGTATACACATACCTCTGATGACCGAGAACAGTGCACTCTTTTTTAAATGCCTCTTTCTGCAGCGGACCACCCCACTTCATGTTGAATTTGGACATGAGGGAATTTTTTTTAAACCCTAAAATATAATACAGATTGAGGTGGTTAACAATTGCGGACAAAGTTTGACATTACAAAATGACCAGTAAAGGAATTATTTTTTAAATTTCTGATTTGCGTTGAAACTTATTGAGTATTGACACCACAATGTTTGATTAATGTGGCAACATTTGTAGGCTTTACCTGTCCAGCATCCTTCTGGCACTGTCTTTGAGGTTTCTTCCTTCAACTCTGCAAAACTTTGACACCTGAATAACACATGCCAATGTCAGGTGGGTAGTATTATATGCGTCCGGGTACGTGTTTTTTACCAACCTTAAACACTGATGCCCATTGACCTGCAAGTTTTCCATCACTAACCCTTTAAAACTCTTTATTCCAGCAG
>NW_015505666.1:638584-720681 GCF_001515645.1 Sinocyclocheilus grahami | reverse complement strand
TCACTATCAACTACGATCTGCTCCCTTCACTAAAATTTCACGGTTCCTAAACATTATAACAAATAATATAGATAAATAATGAACACGTCAAAATGAAAACACAGATACTTACAAGACCAAGTAGGAATGTCCTTTATCGTTTGTTGTTTGCCCGCTGCTCTCCGACAGGTGAACTTAGTGCTCTCTCGTGTAAAAACAAAATTCAAAACACAACACTGATCTCTACAAACTATCATGTCTCACGTTGCCAGTAGTCATGTCTCAGTAGAGCTAATTGCCATCTAGCGGTTGGGAATTGTAATTGCATTTTTATTTATAAAATGAAAGACAGCCGAATATCAATAATATCATATAATGTGTATGAATGTAACATTTAACAGCTTGTGGGATGCATGACATCATATTATCAAATGCAAGTAAACTTTTGAAACATTTAAATTAGCATTCTTTTTGGCATAAATAATGCTATATTTAATAATGCTCTAAAATAATTAAATAAAATATAAAATAATGCTAATTTAAATTATTCAAAGGTTTACTTGCATTTGATAAGAAGCTGCGAGGGCGAAAATTACATGTAAACTATTTTAAGGCTATTTTGGCTATGCTCATCGCTGGTCTGGTTACTGGTATAGGGCTATAGCCAAGCCGTTAAAATTAGACCACAGATTGCCTTGATTTCGCCGGGTGGGCTAAAAGAAGACTACACGTAGCCCGTCTAATTTAGAGCTAAATCTTGGCTACATATAGACCATGTCATAAAATAACACTTATATATTTTGTAGATATCATTGACACTGCGAACATGATGGGATCAATCATCTCATGCGCTGTCTGGCCAAAAACTACAGTGAATCAGGTTTGACTATAAGTGGGCAACAGATAACCGCTCTGACTACGAGCTAAATCGTGGCTACGCACAGGCTACATATTGAACATGTCAAAGAAATGAAACCAAACACCTTGTAAACGCTGTTACTTTGCTTACATGATGGAATATCATACATCTCACAAGTTATTTTGCCAAAAAACGACATGAAACCAAATTCAAGGTTATTTGGGCTAGAAGTGGGTTACACATAGCCGGACTATATCGGGTCTATACTTAACCGAGACGTTGAAATGACGGCTATTGCTTGCTGGGCCAGAAAGCAGGGTAAGTCAAGCCCGTTTCTGAAAGAGAGGTTACTTAGAGTCAGTTACCGTGGTAACTAACTCTAAGTGCCTAACCTGATCGGGAGCAGGTTTTCTTCGGTAAACCCAGAGTTTCTTACGGTCTCCTCCCCCTTTTTAAAGCGTAAGCGATGTTTAAATACCTCATTCATTCATTCACGCTGCAAAAATGCTCTTCTTACTGAGTATTTCTGTCTTATTTCAAGTACAAATATCTAAAAATTCTTAAATCACGATGCATTTTCTATATAAGAAAAATTATATAGCTTATTCTTGTTTCCTGGGAGGAAACAAGTGAATTTAAGTGCATTTTACTTAAAACAAGTAAAATTATCCACCATGAGGTAAGAAAAATCATCTTAATGCAAACGTAAACAAGATAATTTTTAGTTTTCCCCACCTCCCCCCGTCAAACACCAGACACCGTCAAAGTGAAAAAAATGGCATGTCCTTTTATACGGTAGATGAGGAGGCTGTATTAATTCGTAGGGAGTTACTTTATTTTGTGCCATATCCACATGCATATTTATTTAGTTTTCTATATCGGGGATTATTAAGGCCGCTGTATGCAGAGCGGTAACCATGGTGTGCCTCGCTGACGTTCACTTATGTTATATACATCGTGTACATTCACTAAACAGAGTGACAGAGCACAGCCAATTCATAAAAGAACAATATTTAAAAGCACATGTCCAGTTTTGTGTGAGTGAAGGAAATCCGCTTGGGAGTGGAGAGATTCGTCCTCGCGCAACATTATGCGCTCTCGACATTGTCATTAAGATCACACTATAGAAACCGCCTAAAATTAAGTATAAAGAAGAGAAGAAAGCGGCCCTAGGCAGCTGCCTGCACATGCCAGGATCCGCCACTGCCAGATGCAGTTAGAAATTTACTAAAAACAAGCCTATCGCAAGACATCTGGTAGGGGGGGCACCTGGGGTGGCCAGCCAAATTTCAGGGGGGGGCCGGTGCCACCCCTGGCCACCACGTAGACACGCCCCTGGCCATATGGAAGTGAAGACCGAGATAAATGCTGTAACCACCACCACAGCTGTTACATAAACACAAATAATGCACAATTTATTTGGTCATCTTTATGTCCTACAAATGCAAAAGAAAGAGTTGTTCGTTTTTTACTGTTGGATTTTAGTATTCTTCCAATACTTGGTATTACGGCCATCTCCTCTTCATCTGTTCTTCTTTATTTTGCGAGGCTTCTTGCTGTTGACTGAGTAGAAGTCAAATGTTAATTTCATTACTCTAATTAAGAAATGTAACAGGTTGGATTAGAGAATCTTTAATTATGTGAAAACATTAGAGTATGTGGGGGGGAAATAGATTTTTTTGAGAAACCCTGTGAATAAGAGTCATAAATTACTCAATGAAAGAAAGAAGCAACTGGTTTGCGCCAGGTAGCCTACAAACAACCAGAAACTTCTTGTCTTCCCTAATGCCCGTTTTCTGCGATCGTCTCTGACTTGAGTAAAGGTAGAACGCAGACCAACCAACGAAAAACCCACTGGTTATCCACGCGCGATGCCCACCCCCTGCGTTTACAGAAAGCCAACATTATCCATCTGTCACTTAATACAGACGCTCAGCACACGTATCGTTTGGCTGATATAGGTGGGCTGAGTCGAGATCCGCAGCACTATCTGGATAGCAACTTTACTGGACCAAATCCATGCGTGTTTTATTGGGGAATATGTCTGCACGTCGTGAGTGGTAAGAGATGCGTGGATCGTCCTCTTGTCTGTGCCCGTTCTCATCTAACTGCTTTCGTCAGGTTTCATCAATGTTGTGTTTGTGCCGTGTGATTAGACTAGCGGTACTGATCATAATAACTTCTTAGCTGCAAATGCATTTGATAGTTTCTCTCGGAGCTCAGGCAAGAAGTTGTGTCAGCGGAGGCTGTGTGACAAGGAATGCTCTTGACAGATGTGACTAGATTTAGTCTTATAAAAAAGCTGGCGATATAAAGTGCGAACATCAGTGATATGTAAACTAATGTATATGTACCAGTGAGATGCTGGTAAAATATTCTGTTGTTTGTGTAATTAATTTGGCAGTCTTGTGGGATGAGTTAGGTATGGTTCGTTTTATCAGGGTAAAAAGAAAACATTTAATACATTTTGAACCATGATTTAAAAACAGGTTAAATATCATGCATTGCACCTTGTTCCAGCTATTAGGCATGCTCTGGTAAAATAGAAAAACACCAGACTTGACTGCATTTCCAGTATTATATGGTCTCCAAAAATGGTCATGCTGGTCTACTGAGGGATTTCGTTAAAAGGGTTTAAGGCACTTTTCATGAAATTGGTCTTGGAAACTAGCTTGGCTGTGAGCCGTCTTAATGAGACCAGCAAATCAACTGAATACCATCTTAAACCAGCAAAACCAGCTTAAGACCAGCAAACCATTGTTAAGCAGTTTTTATTCTTACAAATTATGCAGGAAAGCTATGGGGTAATGCACTATAGACATTTTGATGGTTATTTATTGACCGATACTGTATTTATGTGTTTTTGGATATTATGGATTGGTCACTCACATTAGTGTCTTGCCTGTAGCTATATTGGCCATAGACACCCATTAGCCTTGAATAGTAGCCTGCTGTGCCATATAGATACACGGAGAGAGTTCAGACATATATGTAATAATAAATAACTTATCATACCTTAGAATCTTGCATATCTTTCAAGACTAAGGCTATATTCACATCTCAATTAATCTATTTAATTATAATAAATGTTCAATTCTTTTCATTCATGTGATTTAGTTCAAAGTGGTCAAATATCTGCTATAGATGTACCAATGCAGATTGAGACCTTGGCAACACTTTGATTTGGCAAGAATTAAACTTAAGTTTTAAATTGTGGTGAGTATTCAGATATTTAATGAATTCTCAAACTACTCTGACATTTATTGGGTGAGGTAAAATAATAACTATTTGGTCATCTTTGGAGACATTAAAGATCAGGTCATATGGTATTTTAAAGTGTCCTAATATTGTGTTGGAGTCCCCTACAACAGGTTTAAATGCATCTAAGGTCAGAAAACATTGTAATTTTCTCAGAATATACATTTAATATTAGAGTCATTTGCCAATGATTTCGAAACGATTCGTTCCAAGCAAGTTCGGAGCAAACCCCTCCCTTCCATAAGCCTACTCTGCTCTGATTGGTCAGCTGGCCAAGCCTGTTGTGATTGGCACAGAGAGGAGTCATTGTGCAAGTTAGCAAGTGCTACCATTGACAAAGCACCTTTACATAAAACAATAATATAATGCTCCAATCCATACTTAAAATAATGACATAAAATACAAAAACACTTATGCATGCGAATCGTGCCCACAGCTAAAGTTTAGCTGCTAAACTGTGAACACTTAAAACAATAATGGTGGATACGTTAGCCGAGTGCTAATGAAACAATACCGTTTGTAAACCAAAATATGTCTACTGTAATGTTTGAAGAACGGCAGACAGAAGATGCTGTGTCTTAACTTTTAATCAGAATGCAGAACAGCTGTATCACAGGCGCAGCAGCCTAACTAACTCACTCGTCTCTCCCGCATTAACCCTATAACTGCCGGTGCAGCAAAATAAACTGCAATTTCACATTGATTATAAAGTCTGTGATCCACACACTTCGTGAAAGTGCGGAGTGAGAGTGACTTTGACATATTCTTTTGAATGCTTGTGGACTGACAGACAACAGTAAATAGACTGACACATACACAGAGCGCTACTGAAGAGCAGAAGCTAACTTGCGCTCTGCCGGATGCGCTTTTATACTTCCTGGCGCTCACGTCACCCCGCTCGTGACATCTCGCTGCCCCATTGGACTGATTTTACACGTGCTTCAGAATGCGGTCACGCAGGGGCGTTCCCAAAGCAAATCTCGACGCAGCTCGAGTTCCTGAGCCAAGTGCTAACGTGACTAACTGATGAAACGATACAGTGTGTAAACCAAAATATGTCTACTGTAATGTTTGAAGAACGGCAGACAGAAGATGCTGTGTCTTAACTTTTAATCAGAATGCAGAACAGCTGTATCACAGGCCCACCAGCCTAACTAACTCGCTCGTCTCTCCCGCATTAACCCTATAACTGCCGGTGCAGCAAAATAAACTGCAATTTCACATTGATTATAAAGTCTGTGCGCTACACTACGTTTATTATTAAACAAAGTAATTATTAGAACAACGTCAGTCTACATTAATCAAGACATTCCTAGGAAATAGCGGGTTCACAGCGAATTATCAGAACTATTTCAGTAAGACCGTAATATCGTGCTTTACCTGGAAACCTAAAGCGGCACTAGGTATAGGCCTACATCACATATTAGCACAAAAACGTGATATTTTGAGCACTTAATTGAAAATGTACACATAACCTATCAATCGTACTTAAAGGTTGTGGTTCAGAGAGCTTGTTAGTCCAAATTAAGAAGAGTAGAAGCCAACAAAGATAAAAGCCAAGATTAGAAAAGCAGTCCTTGGTAAAATTACATGCACACAACAAAAGGTTTGAATTGTATTTCTGTGGTATCCTTGAACACAGCATCTTCTCAACATGATGTAAACACACTAACTAGCGGAAGTGTGGGCAGGGCAGACTCTGTTCGTATTTGGCGTGCAGGCCGTGATTATGCAAATGTGTTACCCAGTGACGTATAGCGGTAACAGGCAAAAGATTCGAAAATATGACGACTCGTTAAGGCAATTCAGAATCGACTCTCTCTTTTGAGAGACAATATCTTTATTTATCATGCACTTTTTTGATTACAAATTTTGCAGATTGTGTTCATTTAAGGATAGCTACGTTATAAACTGCAAAAGAGATATTTTTCAAAAACCCATATGACCTGCTCTTTAACATGGCTGTAATGAGTTTTTAAAAACAATATATTCACAGCAAGGTCAGGCCACCTAAAGACATTTACATAGGAAAAATGTGACAGAGAAAAATAGATATCCATTTTCTTCCAGTAGCTGACGGCTGATAGTACTGGTGCTTGATTGTGTTGGTCGATGTGGCTGGAGCAATTTTGTCAAATGGCAGAGAAAGCTAATCGTAGCTCTCAGTGTGCACACTGATGGAAATACATTTCCCCCTACATTCCCTATTCCCAGTGTTGTAATCAGTTTGTTGAATGAAAAAGCAGAATCATAAGAGAGTTTATTGTAAGAGACAACCCTGAAAATCCTGTAAACGGTTTGAAAAGATCTGCAGCCAATGAGGATTTCAAGATCGCTGTGATTGAAAAGAGAAAGATCTTTACTGCAGTCTAGATGCTAAAGTATATGTCAAGTCAAGTCAAGTCACCTTTATTTATATAGCGCCTTTAACAATACAGATTGTGACAAAGCAACTGAACAGCATTAATTAGGAAAATAGTGTCAATAATGCAAAGTGACAATAGTAAACACTCATTTTTCAGTTAAAGACAGTTCATCATTGAATTCAGTGATGTCAACATCCAGCTCAGTTTAAATAGTATCTTTGCAATCATTTGCAATCATGTCAACGATATCACTGGAAATGAAGTGTATGCCATATGTTAGATTGTATTCATTTTTTTTATTTCAAAAGCCATCATAATGAGTTTTTGGCCTCTCTCTTGGAGATGAAAGTGTAGATATGTTACAAAACAGGAGAGCTGACATAACCAGAGGTTCACAAAAATACAACCAGCTGGTCACATGCAGATATAAGTTGACTGATTTCAATATATTGATTGTCACAGACACAAAACAATCTGCTCAATCTCCTGAACATGCTTGACTGTTTTAGTCACAGCCCTCTTATGCCATTAGCTGTATATAACTGTCAATACATACAGAGCTGCAGTGGTGACTAGTCCCTCTCAGGAGCTAATAAAAAGCACAGGGAAACCACCTCATTGAACGCTCAATTAGCAGGCCAGCAAGAGCGTTTTCATGCAAAGCTCAAAGGAACCCGAGGCAAGCAACATGGCTGTTCACTGATAAGGAGTTTGTTGAGTGCTTGATTGCCATATCTGTAAATTTATGCTATAGCAATGTGTTTGAAATTCTGACAACGTACAAAATTGCCATGCTACATTTTTCTGACATGTTAATTTATATTAGCTGCAGAAGAAAATATGTAATATAGCATTTCTGCTTCTTACGTCTCACAAAATCACTGATACCACAGACCGTATTCATTTAGGGAATAACAGAGAAAATTGTACTTGGAGGCCATCACTGCCAATTTTGTGCCACCTATGATTGATGAAATGGTTCTTAAGGGCTTCCTCAAGAGAAACATGTGGCAACATACATCACAGCTGAAATAGGCACTGCATTATTTAAGATGGTATTTTTTGCCATTTGAAGAGAAATGAGAATGTGATGAGAGAATATGTTGCGGATATTGCGTCTTAATAGCAACACCTCAAACAGTGTGAACTGAAAACTGCAGCAACACATTGATTTTGGAGCAGGTTTGGACAATTTGAAAAGTTTTTCGCTGAGGAAAGACCAACTAGCCTGGGTTGTCATCTGTGACTAATACTGAGATGCTATAAGTTTTGAGCTGAATTCTGGGAATTCAAAAGTAAATGAATTTTAAAGCACACGCAAATGGACAAAGATGAATGCTTTAGACTCATTAGTCTTACGTATCTTTGAAAATAAGTCAAAAGACCTGGTCCACATCACATCTTATTCTGGCCAAGAACTGCTTACTGTACATAAACAGAACATTGTTATTTTAAGTATCAGTGAGATACTATTATAGTTTTTATGTTTTCCTTTTTCATTTTTACTTAAGTTAAAGTTTTTGTTGTATGTTTTTGTCTATAGTTTTTTCATTCATTTTTAAACTAAGTGAAAATGAGAAGTATTTTCTTTGGCAACTAGCTGAAATAAAATACTTTTTTCAGTAACATTTATTTTAAGAAAATGTTTGTATGGTTTTCATTTAATATGGTTATAGTTATATAATAACCCTGGATAGGAACAAACTGCCTGATCAACATGAAAATCAACATGTCGACATGTAAAGCAACAAGACTAATATGAATAATAGGCAAAATTTGGCAATTCAATATTTGAATTATTTCATTCACAGTGGTGCTTGTTGTATCAGCTTGGTACCTTGTAAACACAAATGTGTTCCCTGGTGGACTAATAAATCAGATTAGAGCTTGACAGATCAAGAGAGATCTGCATACATTAGGTATTCGGCCAGCAAATGGACTGGTCGGTGGGTGTGAGTCCAGGTGACAAAAATGACCACCTTGTTACTGTGGTTTAGGTTACAGGTTTGCAATTATTTAAATATGGAAATACTATGGTAATAGGGCCAAGCAGCATATTCTGTGATTGTGAGAATGATTAAATGTGAAAAATATGTAATACCAAACCCTTGCTTTAGCTCCCAGAACAACAATGCATCTCACATCTGCCTATTTGTAATGAAACTCCACAAGCCCTCAGTGTATAATGATCTCTCAAAGCAAAGCAGACACACTGTTTAAAATTTTAAAACAAATCTTGAAATGCACTTGCTTTAAAGTCCAAAAATAAAAAGTGTAATCCCTCCTTTTTGTTACATAGGTTGCTTTAGTAAATGCTTTAGTAAAAGTGCCCATGCTTGCCTTCCTGACAGAGTGAAGCATGTGATGGTGACAGAGCAGTATGGAGTGCTCGTGGAAGACTCTACTGCTGCTCGTGTGCACATCTTTGGGGGTGCAGTACACTGCCATCCGCTCCTTCCACGACTCCTTCAGTGGCCCATGCCAAGACTCCGCCCACTGCCAAAGACGCCAGGGTAAAGGTGAGTCACTGTCCTGTTACACAAAGCATTAGATTTTCACAATGACATTTAACATTGCATGAGCATTCTGCAGATCAGTGCTGTCACTGGAAGAAAGAAAATGAAATTTGTAAGTGGAAATGCGTGGTTTTATTCAAATTGAATCGGGTTTACAAAACCTTACTGACGGATTGTATTTACATTTATTCTGATTAACAAATCAACAAGGGTTTCCTCTATCTGCGTCTGAGTCATTTATTTTGTGCTGTACAGATGCATGTTCCCATCATTTAATATATTTATTAAAGCTGGGATGAAACAGATGAAATGACAAGAGAAGTATGTTGCAAGAGAAGTATGTTGCAAGAGAAGTATGTTGATTCAAATAAATGACTTCTAACACACACACACACACACGTTTGTTTCTGTGAATTGTGGGGACTTTCTATAGACTTCTATTACCTTTATACTGACCAAACGATATTTTCTATCCCCCTAACCCTAAACCTACCCCTTACAGAAAACCTGTTTACATTGTTACACTTTCAGATAAACATCATTTACAGTTTTTAATATTTTGTTTTTCCCCTCGTGGGAACCGCAGGCCGGTCCCCACAATGACAAAAATGTCAGGTTTTACTATCCTTGTGGGGACATTTGGTCCCCTCAATGCAGCATAAACAAGTACACACACACACACAAAATACTCAAGAAATATGCCAGATATTTAAAATTATTTTTTTATTTTCTCTAATTAAAATATTTCAAACAAAACATTATTTCTTGGGATAATTGTATTGATTGGTAATCATTTTATAGTTTCTCCATGTCCTCAAGTTCACTTTTCATCAAGTACAGTAAATATTATCATTGTATTTTTATCAGTGTATTCTGTTAAATTTGCAGTGTTTTATGGTTAATTATATCAAGTTGATTTGCCTTGATCTAGTTGGTGTGTCTTACTTTAAAGCATCCAATGTAGTTTAGATAAAATTATATGATATCATGTCAAAAGATGGTTAAAATGGATTTCCATTCTTTTTATTTTCTTGCCATTGTGTAAATAATCATATAAATAGAATGAATTAAGTATCTGAGCTTGACTAGATCATATATCTCAAAACATTTAGAAATACTTTTATACAGACATAAAGTTACAGAGCTCAAAAACTGCATAACAGCAATGACCCATCTATTGATGTGTATTGAATTTCATCTGCATTCAAGTCCAAGTGCCAGGATGCATTTTTAGACATAGTTTAAGCCCTCCATTAAATTATAGTTTGCATAGAGATTTAAATTCAATTATAATTCATGTTTGGTTATGGACGTAGCTTTAGCTGGTTTGACAAGATCATCCTAAAGGATTCAAATGACATTCTCTCTATAGGCTTATCTCTCTCAGGTCATCACTTCTGTAATGAGTAATTTTCTAAGGAAAGAAATTAGCAGAGAACTGTTAGAAATGGAACCTGTAAATTCCCCCCTCTGCTGTAAGGAGCGAGAGATGAAATATCAATAATTAATTCTACAATTATCTCATCATTAATCTGCCGTAATATGTCCTCACGGACCAGCTGTTTGCACTTCCAGCAAGCGTCGACTCGCACAACCTAATGTGCCACGCGCAATCAGTCTCTCATCAGCCATAATTACAAGCGTTATCAGTCTCTCCCACCCTCCTGCTATATATAGTAATTGTTCATTTTGAGCAAAAGTCACAAACTTTTTTTCGTATAAGGAGAAATGCACTCATTGTTCATATTTCAATTTTATATACGATTTTTCAAATATTGCTTCAAAATGGTCAAATGATTACCACCAATAATCAGGAGGCAATCCAAGTCTTCAAAACAACACTATTACTGCTGTACATTTCCTCTCTATGGGCAGAATAGGTTTTTTAATTGCACTGGACTTTATTAAAGTTTTTGTTCAGATTATACTGTGTTTTTCCCCCTAAATTACAGCTCCAGGTATTTTCTTACCCAAATTAATGATTGATTAAAGATGAAGCTGAACTAATTGGGTCTTTTGTGGCCTTATAATGTCCTCTGAGGTTTCAGAGCGCCGTATTATCTCACTTTCTCTTCTTCTCTTCTCTAGAGCAGAGATGGAAATCTCTCTGCGATGACACCCGCGTCCCTGAAGAAACTAGTGCTGCCGCCGCTCGAAAGCACATCCTTCTGTTTGCGCAAACCCGCAGTGGCTCCTCATTTACTGGACAACTTTTCAATCAACATCCTGGCATATTTTATGTTTTTGAGCCCCTTTTCCACGTGCAACAGGCCTTCACCAATTCTAGTAGCCGTCTGCAAAGGGCTTTGGATGGCAGAGCTCTTCTGGGAGCCTACCGAGACCTCCTACTCAATCTCTACAACTGTGACTTCAGCTTCCTTGAGAGCTACATTCGGCCCGAACCACAGGATCACATGACCGGGGCCTTTTTCCGCCGCAGCTCCAGTCACGCCCTGTGCACGCCGCCTGTCTGCCAGGAAGGTGCCGAGGAGATTCTAGCAGGCCAACCGGATGAAGTCTGGTGCCCAAAAAAGTGCCAGGCCTTGAACCTCACACTAGCCTCTCAGGCTTGCCAAGCACGAACCCATGTGGCCATAAAAACAGTGCGTATCCCAGAGATAGGCGACCTACGTACGCTTTCAGAAGACCCCCGTTTAGATCTGCGAATCATCCATTTGGTGAGAGACCCCCGAGCCATTCTTGCCTCCCGCATGACTGCTTTTGCCGGTAAATTCAGGGCCTGGAAGATATGGAATGCCACCGGCCGCCAACCACGGTACATGGACCTGACGCAGATAACGAGAACGTGCAGAGATATCGAGTATTCTGTGGAGACCAGCCTGCAGAAACCCACATGGCTGAGGGGTAGGTATCTGTTGGTGCGCTATGAAGACTTGGCCTTGAATCCTGAGGAAAAGGCCAAGGAGATATACAGATTTCTGGGGCTGGACCTGCATCAAAGAGTCCTCACATGGATTGCTCATAACACCAATGGCACTGTCCCATCTTCTTCAGAGTGGAACTATAAGTACTCCACCACAAGAGACTCAAAAGCCACAGCTCAGAGCTGGAGAGTACATCTGAACTTTGACATTGTTAAGACAGTTCAATCTCTTTGTAACAGAACTCTTTCTCTACTAGGCTATACGCTTGTTCAGTCTGTAGATGAACTGAGGAATATAACAAAAAGTTTAATGGAGCCCAGGACATAGTACAGGTCATTCTTAAGCAAACTACTAATTCATTTTGCAACACACTTTTATCCAAAGTGACTTATATTGCATTCAGTGGATACATTGAATCAAACAGGACTCGTAAGTCCCAACAAAGTACATTTGGTTACGGAATTTTTTTCATATTTTTCAGTTTGTTTTGACAACTTGCATACCAATTGTCAATGCCATGTACTGTAAATGGAACATTATAGATCTTACTTTGGTGACAACCTAGCTCATTAATAATAATAGGTCATGATTATGATGCTTAGTACCTTTCCTTAAAGGAATAGTTTATCCAAAAAAATTTAAATTCTGTAATCATTCCCTTACTTATGATTCTCTTTGCTCTGTCTCAGTGATTTTTGCCCATACAATTGAAGTCAAAGGTAAACAAAATGTTTTGGTAACCAACATTCTTAAAAATATATTCTTCGATGTTCTGCAGAAGAAAGAAAGTCTGGTTTGGAACAACATATTGGTGAAAAAAAATCATGATAGAATTTTCATTTTTGGATGAACTATCCCTTTTAAAGTTCTTAATATTCATGAGCCAGGCCTTTAGAATAGTATGGTGCTAAATAAGCACTCGGGCCCACCATTTTCAGCCTGTAAATGTGCATTAATGTGACCAAAGAACTATCAACACAAAGCACAGCAGACTTGCCAGTGATGAACATGCCAAAGCTGGTCAAATGATCAAATAAATAGCATGTATCGTCTGGGCGAGCCCTTAAATGGCCTTAAGTATGAATGTTGATCAGCGAATATGTCCTTACAACCCCATAAACAGTCAAACAGAGATCTAAAATGACTGAAATGTCACTCACCGCTACTGAAAAGCCCGCTTCTATGTTCTTCTTAAAAGCAAAGTCCCTAATGAAATCAAGTCGGCACAGAAGGTCATGTTCAGTTTAAATCACTGGCAGACAGTTCAATGTGTTTCCATCCACTGAAGTCCTTTAATTTTATTTATTTTTTTTGCAAGCTAAAACTTCAAAAATTATCTCCCTCTGATGGCTTTGTGAGTCAGAGTCAGTGATTATTTCTAAGTGCAGTGTCAACATTAGGAAAAGCACTTTGGAGCTATGCAGCCACTTTGCAATTTGAGGATAACAGATATGAAACTATACAAACCAAAATTCTCATTTAATTAATATGCTATCTCTTGTTCACAGAGCCCTCTTGAGGTTGAGCCTTTGGCTGCAGCCCATGTGATCCCTTGGGTTAATGTGGCCCTGCTAATTACTGTTTTAGTTCATATCATGGATTAAATTACTAAACCCATGAACACATCACATTTTGGAAGTCTGAGCTCAAATATCTGCTAATATGTAATGAAAATGTCATTTCATTGCATACATATGTTGCATAGAAATGCAGAGATTATGAGGCTTGGGAATATTAAATTGTGCCAGTGTTTAGCCTTTAAAAAAATCTTGGATTTCAGGATGTCTTTGTAAATTTGTGTTGTTGTTCATGTCATTCTGCTAGTTCCTTTAAGCAATTTATTACTTCTATGTGAAACATGCCCTTAAATGCCAACACTTTTACATATTGGAAATACGCTGTGTAAACAACAGTTCCTCATCTCAGGTATATGATGATTAAATGCAAATCTTCAGCCGCACTGCCAATTAATAAATATGCAGAGAAAAGTGGAAAACTATATGGTGGACTAAATTATTCCTTTTCATATTGTTTCATTCCTTTGGAATTGATGGTTCACAATGATATAATATGTTTCATTTAATTATTTATTTATGAAAAATTATTTATTTATAGAAAAAGGTGCAGAATTATGTGGGACACTGTGCAACTGGTGTATTAGCAGTATTAATGAAAGGTTCTGAGTGCTTATTTGTCTGTATGTAAGCTTTCTATGTAATACACATGAACACAGTGATTGACCTGTGTTATTCATGTTTAAGCAGGACTGGTGGCAAATGGAAATTAATCTGAAGCACTAGTTTTGTTTGTAGGTGTTTGTTGCTGCTGTATGGTATTCTCTATGGCCTGCGATTCTCATCAGTTTTCCGCTTTCCTTTAATACTTGACATGTGTGGTGTTCTGCTGAGGCTGGAGCATTTGGTGAAGTGCTGATCATCTTCTCAACGGCAGCAGTCCAGCTTTAGCTTTGAAAATTGAAAAAGTGATTACCAAGGGACATGGCCATAATTCAGACTCCCTTTTTGTCCGTTCTTTTTGTCTTCAAAGGCAAGGATGCCTGACATTAACATATTTAATGGATGATAAGCATTGGATTGATGAATAGGCCTATAGGCTATTTCCATAGCACATAAATACAAAATCATCAGAAATATTGAAATATCATTTTGCAAAGATATATGGTGAAAGCAGCGCCATTTAATATAATTCTGAGAATACTGCGAATATAGGGGATTTTGCGCAGGTTAAATTTAGTGAATCGTTCGTTTACACGCATCGGTTTAAATGAACTGATTCATTAAAATGAATAGGACTTCCTAGCGCTAAATATGACTGAAAACAGAGCACAAGCACAGCCCAGGTGGGTTAATTTTTTTCCCTAAACTCAGCTCGCTATATAGCATGTATGTTCTAAAGCTCTGGGTTCGGTACAACGCGATTAAACAGCAATGTGGCGATTTGTAAGACAAGCTGCTTTTCAGATACACTGTTTTGAATGCAGCATCAGCCTCACGCTACTGAATGCAGCTAATTAGCTATTACTCGCTATTTTTAGCTGGTTGCTCCCCAGTGTTATAGTCTACTTATAGAAGTGGCAGGAAAAAATATTAGATTTTCTCGTTTCATGACAGTGCAATATTATTGCCCAGTGTTATTACTTCCAGTTTTGGATAAAGAAAAAACAAGTCTGGCTCAAGTCTCAAGAGAGGCATTATGAGTAAATGGTCGCAAAAACACCTTACCACACGGATCTTCGAAAGAAAGCCCAAGTAAATGTAACCACTGGGTTCTATGGCAGGACATACTTTCTACCCAGAATCCTAGGGGTTAAAAGCACCCTGAGGGAGTAATCCTCCCTCATTTACAATCACTCTCTGCCCTGCAGCTGCTGACTGCAGGGTTATTTCTCAGAGGCCCTGAGAATATATCCATAGAAGAAACTCAATAGAAACGGGATTTAAAATGGAGGGAGAAGAGTAGCCATCTCTCTTTGAACTTAATCTGCAAAGGCAACACAAACCGGCAATAAAGCAGAGTTTATGACACCCTCTGAGAACTGTTTCATTGGCTTTTCCATCGCACCCTGACATACAAAGACACCAGCCGCCTGAGTCAGCCACACAGTTAATCGCCCATCTCTTCACAGCCAATATCAGCCCCCTCTGTCCCTCTTAACCCCGCTGACAAATTTAGACCTCCGAGAATGGCGGTAACTGATGTTCAGAGCAAATCCACAATGTGTGGGTGTGTACAGTGTGCTTTTGTACATGTGAGTAATGTATTAGCATGAAGAGATGGAAGTGAAGTGGCCACAGGTCAAGAGTCTGGCATATGCTCGGTTGCCAAGAGAGAAACAAAAAAGAAAAAAAATCAAACTGCTCTCTACGAATGACCCCTTTCTTCTTAGAAAACGATCACATAAAGGTCAGGCACAGACTTGTGGGAAAGGAACATTAGTCTGCTGCAGAAATCATGAGCATGAAAACTGGATGAAGCAAATATTATAGAGATAAATACTGTTTATTTAATACAGGTCTACTGTCACTGCTCAAAATGTAAGTTACTATACATTTTCTTTTACATACAGAATTACTAAGGCTGCTAAAAGAAAGGCGATTTTGTATTTTGTGCTTCGCTTATAGCATGTGATTTAAAAGGGCTGTAGACTTAAATATTAATCCTCATTTAAATTATTTTTGCTATTATGTCAATGCCAAAGCCATCTGTCAAAATCGGCAGTTTTCCTGACACATCGAGTCAGCTCCAAAGATGTGAGGCCAAGAAGGAAAATGTTTAGCTTGTTTTTTTTTTCTAATTTAATACAACATTTTACATTACATATTCTCAGCATAGCATTTTGAATACATTTTACTGCACTGAATTCTCTGTTTTTGCTTATTCGATTCGATTGACAATATTTCTACTTTGTTTAAAATTTATTACAATTCTAGTTTTTAGTTTATTTCCAGTTTCAAAGAAAAGAATCCCTGAATTGTAATGTGGTTCAAAGCGTTTGAACCAAACTGTGCAGTCTTCAAATGCATAAATCCATGGCAACCATGTTTTATTGAAAGAAACGATGAAGCATAAACTGATCCTAAATTTTTTTTTTAATAAATCCAATATTTTCTGCTCCCTCCATCATAGCAGTCTGAAAATCCATCTCACTCTCAGATTTTCAGTAAAACTTAAGATGAATCACTCTCCAAGCTAACTGTGTTTAACACTGGGATTCACAAAGACTGATTTGACAAGTAGCCTACTGTGCAGGCAATAATATACGAGTAGGGTACAAATAAAAATATGTGTAATTTATGAACGGCCAAGACATAATCTTCAGACCATTTCTCTGTAGCTTTGAGAAAAGTTATTTGTGTTATCTATGTCGCTTGCCTCCTTTTTAGAACAAATCGGTACATCTGGAAAGCTATACAAATGGATTCAGTACCCATGAGGAAAGCATCCTAACGAAAGACTTTCAAATTGCCTTGTTCTCTCCGTCTGCGAAGGTAAATCATAAGTCTACATAATTAAAATAATGAAATGCTCAATAGACGCCCCTCAGGTGCCATTTGCTTGAAATTTCGTCTGATGGGGGCATGAGACAATTGCTGAAGCAATCTTACACGGCGAGGAGTAATTAGCCATATTACAATTTGCAGTAATAGGCACCATAAAATTGAACCCCGAACACTCTCTATATTTCATGAGCCTGTATCTTTTTATAGTCTCTAGTGGGCCCAGAGCCATAGGAGTGCATGATGTTTGATTGCTAAAAAAGGAGAGAAACAGTGCAGGAATGGAAGAAATGCAGCTTGAGAACAGGACCGAGCAGTAAAGGGGTGTGTAGGTGTATGTATGTGCGCATGTGTGAGTTTGCGTGCGCATATACTACTATGCAAACTTAGCATCTGTTCTGTCAGTGTTTTTCAGCAAACCCGGCACCCTCACTTTCACTCCTCCCACACTTTATTTTCTCTAAAAATCACATTCCAGGCATTTCAAGACAATTTTTCCTTCACAAAAGATGATTGCCTACAAGTCAACTTTACAAACTGTAATATTCTCCAAAGTGCAGATACGCTAGCTAGTTAGTAAGTGAGTTTCACTTTGTCTGTCAGTGTATTGGTAGCTTAAAAGCATTAATGTGCATTTGTTACAGTAAATGGCATGGTTAAGCAGTAACTCATGCTTCATTTTGACCATTATACCATGAATGTTGTGTCAAAAATAGCTATGCTTCAAGCGTCATATGATTGTGAACTGCAGCATGCAGTGAGACAATGCGTTCTGACAGCATACCAGTCAATCTGTTTCCAATATTACCCTTTTTTCACACTTCTTGTTGTTTGGATATTCGTGGGTGTCTTTGTTGATGTTGTTTTGTACAGAACACTGTAAAAATAGCCAGGATTTTATATTGCCAGTAGATTTCTTGCAATAAAATATTGTATTCAGAGTTTTACTGTAAGGCCATAAAAACAATAACATATTATGCTGCATTGTGGGATAATACTGTGAAGAGTTTCGTTTGAAGTCACCATTATGATGACTAGTGTTCCCTCTGGCTGGGAAGTTGTATTTACTTTTAATTAATTGACTTCCAGCAGACGTGTTACAGTACACAATTGGTTCCACTGTATTACATGGAGAAAATAAGTTTATTATAGGCTAACTTGCAGTCTACAATATGGGACTATTATAAGATATGTTACAGAAACAGTACAACCTTATATTTTTATCATTAAGAGTTGCTGAGGTGTTTGCAATGCTGTTGTAGTGTGGTGAGCTGAGTAGTAGTTTTTCTAGTGTAACTTTTAGTATGTATTGTCAACCAGGAATGCAAATATATCAACACTTGGCAGATGTAACTCAACAATGGTAATCAACAATGATGATTTAAATTTTTTCAAAAACTCATCAACATTACAAAAGAAAGTAACGTGACAAAAACAGCAACAGTAAAATAAACAAACAAATAACCAAATCAATTTACAAATAAACAAATAGAAAAACTAATAAAAACAAATAAATGTCTGCGAAATTATTAAATGTCTTTTTCAGCAAGCAAGCGGTCAAGTATCGTGTCGTGCAACACAAAGTTTATGTGGCCATCTTAGCACACCTAAAAGTACATTTTACAGACAAAACACTGAAGTTTTTATGATAGATCTGTGATATATAATAATAATAATGAAAGTACTTGTCATGCTTGATCATGCTAATGTCATTGAAAAGTGAATGGCAGTGTACTTTTGCTATGGTTATCTCATCTGGAGAACCTAGCTTTGTTTGTTAGCGTCTATTTTGATGACAGGTGGAAATACACACTGTGACTTCCCAGGCGAAAAATAAGTGCACTTCCGTAATGTACTTAAAGTGCTCTATTTTCACGCACTAATTTTGTACTTAATATACAAAAATTATACTTTAGTACTTCTTAAGATAACCTTCTTAGTGTACTTAAATGTGCTATTTTGGGACAGCATGAATAGGAACTTAAATGTGCTTTTAACATACTTTCCCTGATTAAAAAATGTATTTGGTTACCACTTGTAGTACACTTAATCCAACCCACTAGTGGGTTCAAGTGTACTACAAGTGGTGACTGAATACATTTTTTTAATACAGATTATTACTGCAATACTGTACAGTATTGGCCAAATTGAAGGTAGATAACTACTATCAACGAATATAACCTACTGTAAATTCACACTGTACATTTTCTAGACTGCAACTTATCACACAAGTCTAAGTATGAACTTCGGCTGTATATGAAGATGAATGTGGAGAAAGGGCAGGATCCCAGAGGCTGGTATGTAGTGGGAGGAGATCACATTAGATTGTGTGTTTTATTTATTCCACTGCATTATCAGATTATTTTATCCACCAAACATATGCACCACAGAGGATGAAACGACTGGACGGACTAGTGAAGGGTTTGCACTCTATCGCAATGATGAAGAGGAGAGGATTTACAGTACTTCTATCCCCAAATGTTCTCTCTTTCTCTCTCCCACTGGATCAAGGTGCACCAGAACTGTCAGCAAATCCACAATGAATTCCATACAGCACTCATCTTTCGAGTGAACTCATCCATAATTCAGCCTCGACGTCAACACACAACTTCACTCAAAGAAGACTTTCGTCCACATTCACCTTGCGTCTGTTAGCCCAGATGATATACACATGGGAGAAAGGAAGACTCTTGAACTGAAATGTGTGTCTGGAGGAGTGATGGGTGATGTGAAATACTGGAATGATTATACAGGACATGTTTTATGGAAAAGGACCCCATGAAACAGTTTTTAAAGTCTTTTGAAATTAAGCATATATGCATTTTAAATGCAGTCTTTGTCTTCCATGTTGCATATTTCTCGTTTCCAACCTTCTGCCCTTGAGATTGAAATACTAATAAATGTCTCTCTGCAGGAATTGCTTGCAGCTAAACACAAAGATAAACTGGTTTACGGTAATATCTATAGTGATGGTGATGAAACTGTCAAGCTAGGATTTTTCCTGAGCCTTTTAGAGGACAGTAAATTTCACTAATAATTTATAATCAAGCCCAATGGAATTATTTTTATGAGAACGTATATTGTTTGGTGTCCTCAAGCACCTGCTATTAGCTGCATCTATTAAATGGTGTTGACCTCCGATGAGCTGGAAGGCGAGCCAGTAAAGTGTCTGTGCTCAAATGCTGTTGAGTGTAAGCTACAGTAAATTGTGCACTATGCTTGCAAATATAACTGAGTAAAAAAAAATTGTGGTTGTTGATTTATAAACTCATTTTAAGAAGATAAGGGGGGGGGGGCATTTACACAATACCCTTTTCAACTAAAACAGTGTGTTGGGTGCCTGAAAACGCAAACTTTTGAAAACGGGTGAAAATTATACCGTTATCATCTCTGAATAAAATACAAAAACGCGAGTTTGTGAAAACTGCAACATCATGCGCATGCGTGTTACGTGTTTGCGTAGTGTTTCTTTAGAATGTGACATTACCAACTACTGGCTTGGCATGCTACAGTGTTTCAAGTCGTTTTCACAATACATGTGAACGGGGATCGTTTTGACAACGTTGCCGTCTGTACATGGAAAATGGAAAAAGAAAAATCTGTTTTTAGCACATCATTGCCATGTAAATGTACCCTAATACTTATTTGTTCATTTTCTCATGTGTTGTTTGTTGTAGAACAGTAAACAAAAATGACATTTAAATCGAACACTGAAATGTATTAATAATACGAAATGGTGCTCATTTTAATGTTATTAAAGACTTTGAAAACCTCTGGTTTCATGCTGTCAGCAGCCAATACTTCATATACTTTGTTAGTGGAAGTTTGAGAATGAAGGTATATCACATAGCCTGCTCATGTTGGCATCTGCCTAATTTGGGACACAAGGGTTTGAGTCAATGGACACACAGATTTTGACACACAGCACAAGTCAAGTTGTCAGAATAATGACTAGTGTCATTATTCTGCTCAACTCACATTCATTGTTTATTCAGTTCTGTTCAATAAGTGTCAATGATGCGGTTCATCAATTATAAAACAACTTCAAGAGTAAATCTAGGAAAAGTCTGTAAAAATAAATCGCAATGTACTGTTTTATTTTATCACATGCTCTTGTATTTGAATTACGCATTGCATGTTGTGTTTTAGGGTTAAACTTTAGGGTAGACTTAACAGATAAATTACCTGGCTTAAAATGATTAGTACATTTTCCATTTTTCTATAGAGTTTTCTTCTTATAGTGTACAGAACACAACAGTGTCATTATCCAGCCTCAAGTTTTTGTGTTTTCATCCGATAGTGTCCATTCAGATCAGTAATATTGTTTTTTAAGGTTTGGGAAGCATTCCTCTTCCCTTTTAAATGTTTATAAATTTATTTTGCTATTCCAACTATGCATGATTACGTTCTTTATTGCATTTTATTAATGGAATTAGAAAAGATCTGCGACCCATTTTCGGCTCTCCTCCAGTTGAGATCCAGTGAATAATACATTTGCAACATTAATTATCATGAACAATTAGACATCATAGGGTATGGCAAATTCACATAACTACAGTAAATATGAGCTTATCACTGTTAAAGAAATTCAGTAAAATTTACGGTAAAAAAACGGCAGCTGTGGTTGCCGGAATTTTACAGTAAAAAATATGGTAGCCACATTTTAGGTTCTACAGTTTTAACTTAAATTTACAGTTAAATACCGTACTTTCGTTAAATGATATAATGTTAATATACCAACCTATTGAAGTACTGAAATCTGTTTTGTACCTTTGTAATACACTGATAACCACCAAATGCAGGTGGTGATGAGAAAGTCACATGAACCAAAGCCCATCACAAGCAGCTTTTAAATAATAATATATAGAAGCTCATTCACACAAACACTAAACACCATTATGGTAACACACATGAAACTGAAATAATGCAATAAACATTCATTTAACAACATTAGGTGTAACATACAACCCTAATATAGAAAACTGATAAGAAAATACTAAGAAGAAACATTTATTTCAACAAAACAACATGAAATGTGAAATGTAACGCAGGGAATTCTGGGAATGTCAATTTACGGTTATTCACTAATAAATTATACGGCCTTTTTCACTTCCAAACACGGTATACTATTGTAAAATTACATGTAATGTCCAATACAGTTTTTCACCGTATATAGTAGGGGAATTTACCATTAACCATTTAACAAGTTTTTACTGTAGCATTTTTCCAGTCTTTTACCGTTAAATTCACGGAATTTTTTTACAGTGATATATTATGTAAGCACACTGCATCAAAATGATTAGTACAATTTGAAAGAACTTTTGTTATTTTGTTTGCTGCCACAGAAGTTGAGCTCCAGAAGCCCTTCAGCCTGACACAACTGTTGACGGTAACAAATGACAGGCCTCTCCTGGACAAGCAGTCCATCTGTCTGTGTCAGAATAATTGAATTCCGTAAATATAATCAGAGAGCTCTGTTATGATAAATTTTGAATGATTCCTATCTCTGCAGTCTGTTTTGTGGAGGGTATGACATATGATTCAGACAGATATAAAGATATGGACCAGCTTTGTGACAAAAATAGGCCAGTAATCCTTCACAGTCCAAGTACACTGCTCGATTGGTTCATAATGATTACCAGATTGAGTGTGGGGTCATTTTTTCTAATAACTTCTGTGTTTGTTTATGTCTGAGATGATCTGCTATTGGACATACAGTTAGTTCTTCAAATTCGATTGTCCGAGAGGCATTCCAAGAGTTCTGATATGATATAAGCTAAAGTATGATATATAGGTAACAGTTGAGGAGAGTGTGCTTGTGTACCAAAGCTGCTTATAAGCATATTCAGTTAAATATATCAAGCTGAAGGCAGTAACAGAAAGAAGAAACTATGATGTTTGTTTTGATCTATGGCTAATTAGATAATTTGAATATCTGTCCATTTTCAGACAGATTCCGTTGAATATTTATACTCCATCTGCTTTAGACTTCATTTCATTAGTCATAGCTTCCAGCGTCACATATAGCTTTTCTCTGATCCATTTTCTCAAACCACGATAAACTTTCATACTAATAGTGCACCTGAACTATAATTAAGTTTACAGCCCGATCAAATGAGTTTGTAGCCCTGCTATAAAAATGACTTTAAATCAGTTCATTTTACTGTGCATTAATCATAATATCCTCTGTATCTGATCATCCTTCAAAAGAGCTTTGTTTAAAAGCCAGCCATTAATTAGGGTTTACTCGAGGCTGGCTCAAAGCAAGTCCCAACACTGATAATCCCATCTGATGCATCTGAGCTAGATAGCTCATTGATTGAGAAACCCAGCTTCTGTACATGGGAACACAATCGACCAGACTACCAGAGCTTCAATGCAGTTAGTTGGTGAGAACAGACTGACAACAAAGGCACAATTGATGTTCTGTGGAGCTTCTGAGGCAGTGGCGTTTAATTAGCCTACGTTGAAAGGCAAGTAAGAGCGTGCTTTACTTGGAGGGATATTTTTGCAAAAGTGATCTAGATTTCTATTCACTCAGCATTTACTTTTAGCATTGAATGCATGTCATGTTAAGCTCAATCTATTACATTCGTTTTCATTGTTTCTTTCGGCATGTGATGCATGAGTGTCATCTGAAACAGATCTCTGATGTAAGTCGTAAACTCAACATGTGATCAGTTCCCAATGGAACTTCATTGGCTTAGGGCTCATCCAACATCACAGCTCCTTGGTTTTTCTCCTCCAAACCCAGTTAAAACCAGATGCACATCATGTGAACTAAATCCCCCAATATGCCAGTGCGCACAGTTATGTGTTCCATTCTCGCAGACAAGTGTTTCCCAGAGCATATGCCATTTTCGGAGCACGGGAGCATATGGCACATTTAATTAGTCCAAGCTCATTTAATTTACCAACACCCAGTTTATTGTGCTCTGGTCCTTTTGTGCTCGATAACAGAGGGCTTCACTGGGGTTTCCAGACTAGTGAACCTGCTTTATCCTCGCCATATTGCATTAATTTGAGCAACCTGAGCTAGTCTCACACTTTTTATCTGTTCCCACTCAGTTTGTAATCTCAGTGTCTGTTTAGGTGACACTAGGGCAAGGTTTGGCTGGTTAGCATGGTCCAGTTTAACCCGTTGCACCATATGGCTGCAAAAAACATCTTTTTATGACCATTCAGAAATATCATAAATATAAATGTGTTTTGACTGAAATGTTTTTCAAGCAACACAAAAATCACAAATATTTCAGTATATTACAGTTGATGTTTTACCAGTGCCTGATTTTTTTAAAGTGTGAAATAGACTATATTTTCTGCTTTTAGGATATTTTTCTGCCGTTAGGAAAGGACTGTTTCTGTGATGCCATCAGCCAGTCAGCGCTATCATTGCATCATTTTCCTGCAGCTCTGCAGTAATTCAACACAGGGCAATTTTTTGTTTAGGGATGCACAGTATATTGGTACTAGAGTTTTTGATATATATTGGCCGATATTGAATATGACTGTCACACCCCTTTTGGACTTTTGTTGTGTTTTTGTCCCTCATGTGCTCTGTTTGACCCAGTTTCTGTCTCCTTGATTAGTTTAGTTCCTGTGTACCCTTATTTGGTCATGTTCCTGTTCTCATCTAGTCATCATTAGTTAACCTCGATTCACCCGTGTCTAGTTTATCACCCTCATTATACTGTGTATATTAATTGGCCTCTTGTTGCTCTCCTTTGTCTGTTATTGTGTGAATGTTACCCTGTGTAACATTCACACTTTTTCCGTGTGGCTTACCATTATAAGGATTTGTTGTTATAATCTTCGTCGTGCCTTCGTCTCCCTAACAGCAGTGGTGTGACAATGACATTCTAAAAATGGCAGATTTAAAATCAATTATTTTAATTAAAGTAATTTGAGTTTGCTTCTTAACATTATAATGTACAATATAATAATGGATATACATTTTTAGATATTCTAAGTACGTTTATATAATATACCATTGAACAGTATTATTAAATTATTAGCGTTATTAACTGTAACTGAGTGTTAGATAACAGCAAATGTAATCTAAATGTAAAAATTGTGGAATTGAGAATGCATAATAAATATAATTTGTATCCAGTATTGGATATATAGTGTGTGTCTAGATGTATTTTGCTAATTACTCTATTGTTCTTTATAAAAAGATTATATTTAAGAAATATTGATTAATGTGCTAATGCTTGCACTTGCATTGAGATTCAGGTATTTTAATTACTTCAGAATAATTAACATCATTACAATAAATTTGCTTCACAAAATTATAGTGTACAATATAATAAAAATGGATGTTAATTTTGAGATATTCTAATTACATTCATATAATAAATAATATATTTAACAATATTATGAAATTATTAGCATTAATAAATATTAATTTTAGAAATGTAACTAAATGTAAAAATACTGGAAATGAGCATGCATAATAAATAAATAATGGCCATAATAAATAAATAATAAATATCCAATATTGGATATATATCTATTCACCAATGCCAGTAAAAAGTGTCCGATAACTGGCATGGTCCCTATAATAGATTATATTTGTCAGAATTTAAATGTGTATTAAATATCACTGCATTATTTTTAAACGTTTATATTTAAAATGGCTATATTGTTGAAGAGATGTTACTTTTTTTTATAATTAAAGAAACATCAATCCCTTACTCTCTTAAATCTTAGCCTAGCATTCATACTTCAATCTTCAGTTGAAAACAAATACAAACACATCTATTATCCTTCCATATTACCTTATAGTGCCATGAGATCGACATGCTATCTGCTTTTTTAGAGGGCATCTTTGTCCAGTAGCTCACTAACCTTGTGGGTTAATTAGTGAAGCATTTTATCAAGAAAAAGTGCTTTTTTACATCTAATGGAACTAAATGGATCGAGGAAAGTTTATTGGCTTATCTGAGGACATACATGACTGAATCCATGTGTATATGAAAGGGGTCTTAAAAACCGAGCCAGTTATCTGTAATGGAAAGATTAAATGCTGCCCCATTCTGACAACGTGATTTAGGCAAAAATCAATGGAAAGATATGATATACGAAACAAAACTCTCTCAGACTTTCCTCCCAAGCTTTTATGTAATCAATTTGGGCATGATTCAGTTTTGTCACTCTTAAAAGCCCTTTTTTTATTTTTTACCCCTTTTAACCTTTTTGTGAGTCTGGGACATGTGTCATAGTCTTCTGTTGTTGCTCAGTTCCCTTGTGGGTTTGACAACTATCTAGTCATTATCTAGTCACTTCTACCCAAAAAGAGACTGATGATTTGCGTATGAAAGCATAGTGGCCATTAAACATACAGAAGTTGAATGTGAAGAATAAATTAGTACTGCAGAATATGCTTTTTGTCACAAAAATGCTAAAGCAATGTTCTTCCACTGGGAGACATGGCCCTGATCCCTCAATCCATATTCAAGCTAGATCTGTGCGCCCTTGAGCATTGCATTCAGTGCTGCTGCGTATTGATTCATTGTTTAAAATCAATGGAAATTTGAATTGTTCAATACAAGGAACAACAAATAAATTGTTCTGGTAATACTAAATAAAATCTTGCACAAGCAGAAAATGAATTCAATTTGAAGAAGTAAGATTGTTGAAATCTATTATTTATATTTCTGATTCGTTCCTGATATGCTTCCACAGCATATTGAGGTAAAGAACGAACGATCCTAATCAATAATCTGAATCAATGGTCTTATGTGAACTTCTGTGCTCTAAGGTGTTTGAAAAGGTCATACTGTTATGTAAATGTTTATGTGAATTTATTTTTCCGATTTTTGTTGTTTTATTAATCGATTCATTGATTATTAAAACAAAGAGTTAATCTATTTTGATGAAAGATCAGTGTCTTTTGATTCTCCAGGGAAGTGTGTCTAGCGTGACAAGCGACTGACAAACTTGCTTTTGCCCCATTTGATTCTCCACATCTGAACACAACTACATGATGGGAATGTGGGTCAGGCATTTAAACCAGTGACCTAAAGATCCGCGCATACATCCTAACTCTCCAGAACGTTTTTTTTTTTTGATAGTCAAGAGAAAACGAGAGAGTATAGATAAATAAAATGCTTTTTGGTTTTTGCTGATTTACTCGGAAAATGTTTAGCGTGTAGCTTTGAAGTTTTGCCTCAAACATCTTTGACGTTATCAATCGATTAAAATGAGAACTTAAGTCAGATACAATTAAATTAATAATAATATGTGTTATTACCATGAGTATGTATAGGTAGATGGCATCTGCCTTATTAGTGGCTGTTTCTGGGCCACTCTACGTAAGCCATATTGGAACTGTCAAAGGCTGTAATATTGAGTTAATACATATTTAAAACAAGCCAACACATTCTCACTAATGAAAGACTGTGAGTGACGACACATTGACCATTCAAAGATGGCGGACGCGTCAATGGCGTCTGGACCAGTCGATTGTTGGCAACTATACATATCTTTTGTTGTTACATTAATTACACCCTTTCTGTATTATTCTGTGATGGTATCTGATAAATGTAACCGTAAATTAAAAATTTCTGTTATGTGAATTGATGTATATGTACACCACCACAAATTATTATTGATAGTAAAGTAAAGTGACAGTAAAGTCACAGTTAAGTAAAGTAAAAAGTTTACAAAAGACTTCAGTGTTCAAAAGATTTTCAACATGATAATACTTAATAATGTGATACCAAAGACTGGAGTAATGTCATTGCAGAAATAAATGACATTTTAAAATATATTCATATGGTAAAGTAATTTTATTTCTCAATATTACTGTTTTTACTGTATTTTTGATCACATAAATGCAAGAAAGATAATTTAAAAAATGCAAATAAATAAATGCAAAAAAGATTTCTTTCAAAAATATTAAAAAAATTTTTTTGAATGGTGTACTTTTTTCAGATGTATGTGAAATAGTCTGTATTTTTGGACTGTCAAAAATTATGTTGAAAAATTCATTGCCTCTATGCATTTTCTGACATTTTCCTGCTGTTTTCTGAACAACTGTTCATGGAGACTGCCATTATGCAAATAATTTTTGCCAGGTCAGTACATAATTCTTTTTCAGAAAAACACTGCCTGTAAACCTCCAAAAAGAAAGAACTGTGGTTGGTCACTTGAAATGAGTCACGACAGGAGACTAATTACCCCTGCTCCCTCTACTGTTAATTATTAGAATTTATTTATCATTGTCTGGTTAAAAACAAAGAAAGTTTCTATCTTTTTAATGATTGATGATTATACTAGAGACAGTGAACAGTTGGCAGATCGGCACATCTGCGCAGCCACTTCTGTCTCATCAAGCCTTATGTAGGCTTAATGAATGGTTCTTTGCACTCACGATTCTGTCATTCATGTGTCAGTCTCTTACTGTCTTTCTCTTGTCCTCTCCTGACTCTGCTTTAGGAGAGCCCCGCTGTACCTCCCAATTAAGACAGTAGATCTGCCTGGTCACCCACCGCTCACAACACTTTCTGACTTATCCTGTTATCCTGGAAGGAAATGTGGAATAGCAAGAGCTTTGACATCGGCATTTATTTAAAGTAAATCACCCCACCAAAAGCCACAGTACCAAACGGAAGAGTTGAAAAGATTTCTTGACATGCTGTCCATGAATAAACATGATTCATCCATGCAGTTTGGAGAAATTCAGCGTTACATCACTTGTTCACCAATGGATCCTCTGCAGTGAATGGGTGCCGTCAGAATGAGTGTCCAAACAGCTGATAAAAACATCATAGTAATCTACAAGTAATCCACATGACTCCAATCAATCAATTCATGTCTTGTGAAGTGAAAAGCTGCATGTTTGTAATAAACAAACACTCAATATTTTAACTCTGTCTATTATAATGCTAAAAAATCATTTTGTCTGAATCAGGAGAGAAATATGCACAAATCAAGCACCATTTACAAGTGAAAACAGTCCAAAATAGTCCTAAACAAATATGCTAGTGGATTTTGAGTTTGACAACAGGGGATGGATTTTTCACTAAAAGAAGCATCATTATGGATTATGGACTCTTGTTTTGCTCACAAGCAATGGTTTAAAGATAAAACACCTTAATGATGGATTTGTTTATTGCAAACACACAGCTTTTTACTTCACAAAATGTTAACTGATGGACTGGAGTCATGTGGATTACTTGTTATTGTGACGTTTTAATCAGCAGTTTAGACTCTCTTTTTGACGGCACCCATTCAGTACAGAGGATCGATTGGTGAGCAAGTCATGTAATGCTAAATTTATAAAAACACACACACACACAACTTTTCTTTTAACAGAGCTTGAGAGGAAGATTACTAGATAGACTCAAATGCTTGTTTCTCAAAAAAAACAAAAACTATCGGGCTTCTTAAAAGCTGGAATGTAGTGCTTTTATAAAAGAAATTGTATAATTTTTTTTAAATAATTTTTTACATTCATTGTGATGGATGTTTTTTGGAGCTTAACAGGCCCAGTCTTCATTCACTTTCATTGTATTGATCATAACACATGATTATATCATGCATACTAGATTATATATATGACTGTAGTATTGAAGTTTGTGCTGCTTTAGATGACGTGAGACCTGTAGATGGAGATATTCATTATCAGATTAATGCAGGAAATCGATGTGGATATTTTTATATACTCCTTGCATTCAAGACCTCAAAGCTTTTAGGATTTACTAGTATATGCAGAGATGTTTTTGAAAAGATCTGGCAGCGTTTTTCTTTTCCTTCGTAGTGATGACCCCAACAAAATCATATTACGTCCCAGACTTTTGTGTGCTACATAAGTGAATCCATTAGTGCTAAGAGAATTTCCTTTTCAGAGCTCCACATCAAAATAGGGGTTCATGAGAAAGCTCAGCAGTTCTCAAGGATGTGATGCTTTTCAAAGCACCTATTGTCTCTTAGGAGTTAATGTAAAATGACAACAAAAAAAACATCACAAGATTGCTAAAAGCCACATGGGAGCTGGTGGAAGCTCATAAGAGCATTTAGATGGAATAGGTATAAAGAATGGCATACGCTAAATTACTTGTGTATGGTATGTACAGCATAGCAAAACCACAATTTACCAAAAATACATCAGTGATGTACCCTTGTGACCAGGGTAATCCTGTTCTTCAAATAATTAGCACATGGCTCTCTGCAGCCTTTGGTACAGCTTGAACTTTGAGGAGCTTTCTGAGTCACAGAGCTGATGTAAGGGACTGATCAGATGTATAAACCTCAGGACATCTGGCCTGACCTTGCCTCCACTCAACTAAAAAACATATAGTATTTAATGAGAGAAAGCTGAGTAAGAGAAGCCTGGGGAACAAGGTAACCATACCATGACACTGTAGATTAAAAATCTTGCAAAATTATTGTCCAGTTATTAGGACTTTGATTTGGAAATGACATAATTTCTGTAAAACATTATGTAAATAATTTTCACAAAATACTTTTTTATTCTTTTTGTTTACAATATCATAGTTTTAAAAATGTTTATGATGAATTTTAATATTATAAGATTGAAAGTATGTTTTAATGTGACCTTCATATAACAAAAAGTGAAGAGGTAAAGTTAGCTTAAATATAGATCAACCCATGGGACATAAAAGTGCCTGTAATTGAAGAAACACTTAGAAACAGATTAAAGTATGTGAACTGAACCAGAGCAGCCAAATTGGATTAGCTAAAAATTGATTACAAGAACAACAAAAAGAGAAAATAACGGGGAGGCACCTTGCAATACAGAAAATTGGCTGCTGAATCCCCATAACTCAGTTACTATGCAGATGTCAAAAATCTCATATCCATAAATACAATTAGTCAAATAAGTCTGTACATTACTTTACCTTTGGGTTTCACTTGCATCCTTATATCTTCTTGTTGTATTACTGTTGGTGGCAAAAGAGAGAATACTAACTCTGAAAAGATTTAAAGGGTATTCATAGAGGCCGATTATATTTATTTCAGATCAGTCCTTGGAAATGATAAAAGTTAATGTCCACTGGATGCAATAATAAGAATCCATTGCTGTGGAGCTGGTACTTATCATGTATTCAGACAAACTAAATTATCAGGTCCTTTGGAGTTTTGGTATAAAGTAGTCTATGCTTGGATTTGGAATTGGAGTTTGGAGTTTGGAATGAACACCTGCTGACACCCTAGAGCTCACATCACCAAAAACATAGAGGCAAACTTTCAAATAGATGTGACCTTTATTAACAAACCGCATATTTGAAGTCTAAACGGCTTCATTATTGCATAAAAAAAACTCTCAAAACTACATTCCATGACACAAAAACAGTATTATTTATAGAATTATAGTGGATTTGGGCATCTGCCATGACACCCGCTGTGAGAAATACTGCAGATATACTGTATATATATATATATATATATATATATTTATTTATTTATTTATTTATTTATTTTTTCCTGGCCTTGTCATGTTACCATGATTCAAATCTCCTTACAACCCATTCACAACAGCATGCATGCATGTTTAATATCACATCACTACAAATGTTTCCTTAACTGTTCCATGTTGCAGTATGTTAATAGGCTCCATTACTGTTCAGTGAATTGTTTACCATGCTTTCTCGATTTAGCCTCTAAGTCCTTTGATAATGAATGCAGTACGCATGGACATTTGCAGAAAGCAGCAAAACAGAATGCATTAAAGCTCAGCTTTTTGTAGAGCAGATTTTTTTTATAACTATGTTGCATCTGTTTCAAGAAAGGTTTAGCTAATAGGGATCATAAGGCTTTAATCAATTTTATCTGCTAATGTCAGTATCTATGTTCAGTATGTAAGTGATAATATACAGTCGGTTAATTGTATGAATCAAGAGAGAGCAAGTCTGTGGAGTAACACGAGAGAAATAAAAGTTGCTTTGGTTTCATTTACCCAGATGAGTGATTTGATATACAGTGTTGTCATGGTGATTGACGTTATTACAAACTCAGATTTTTTTACTACACAAGACATTAATTAATGGACTGGAGTCATGTGGATTATTGGATTATTGGGATGTTTTTATCAGCTGTTTGTCCTCTCATTCTGACGGCACCCATTCACTGCAGAGGATCCATTGGTGAGCAAGTCATGTAATGCAAAATTTCTCTCAATCCGATCCAGAAACAAACTCATCTCCATCTTGAATCCACCCACGTGATCGTTGCTGAGGACTATCAAATTCACATTAACAGCTTCATTAAGAATCCTTTATTGTTGGCAGAGGATGTTTCTTTAAAGACAAATGCACTGATTGCATGAGGAAAAATGACCTTCTTCTACAGTTTCTCACATTAACATTGTAATTGGTTTATTTGCATAGAGCCCTAAACAGTTGCACTGCCATCTCATTAAAACTGATTCTAAATTATAAGATGTTAAGAACAAACAAGGCACCAACATAAAATTGATAATCTCCTTTCTTTGGGGCAATTAAACATATCACTCTATGACAGCCATGCTCCGATAAGAAAACATGATATGTATTTTCTAGATCAAAGCCAAGCAAACTCTTTGATTGTTTCTTACGCTGTTGGTTGAAAACAGAGATGATTAAAAAAAAAAAATCAATTCCCTGCTGCATGTTGTTTTAGACTACTTTAATCAAAGAGCAGACATGTAAATAAATGATGCTTTCCTCAGTTTCCTGTGTAGTGTTTTGCTCGCCCACTGTAATTGATCTTTCAGAAGTCCTTGTGCTGAGCCTGAAGACTAAGATGCATCTCAGTGGAATGGGTGGATATGTATGTTGACAGAGATTACTGTATGTCTTACGTATTTGATACTAAACATGGCTGACAATGTGATAAATCCTTTAGCAGGCCCTTTTCAAAAGATGAAAAGCACATATAAATTATATATCATTATCATTGTTGCAATCTTTATGTATTTTGTCAATTATAGTACATGTTTTTGGTTGTGTTTTATATATATTTGTTGTTGTTTTGCTTATATCTCTCAGTGCAGGTTTTTTTGTATCAAAAGTTTTCATCTTAAAAAAACAATTTGATTAAATACCTTTCAAAGCCTAAAGGATTTAAAGTTCCAATCCATCTGTCAAAGTGTGACAAAGGGAAGAAAGAAAGCTTTTATTCATTAAGACATGGGTATTAAAGCTAAAGAACAAAGTGAAATGGTGGCAATGAATAATGCAGAGGTTTTTATTAGTAACATGAAGTGTTTCATTCTGATTTTGTTTGTCATCTGATAATCAAGGTTATCTGATAATCTCTTTTTTATTCTTATTTAAAACTAAAACTATTGAAAAACATCATTGGTAATTGAAATAAAACTGAAATTAAAATTAAATAATAGAGAAAAAAACTAAATGAGAATTCAAAATGTTGCTGAAACAAAATAAATTAAGTTACTGTACTAAAATTACTAAAACTGAAATAAAGAATTAATTTAAAGTAAATAGAAAGAAAACTAAAATAAAAATCTGAAAATAAAAACTGTCAAACTATTAATAAAAACTATATAAATGCTAAATAATAGATACTGAATATTTCATATTTAATTATTTTTATTTAATATAAAAAACTATATAATAAAAAGTTTATAATACTAAAATATCACTGTAAGAGAGGGAAAAAGATTTTTCTCCTAATTTATGCTCATTTATTTTTCACAACGTCTCACCTACTGTATGGTGTCACAAATTCAGACATATAAGTAGAAAAAAACTGTCACTCCTCCAAAGAAGGATTAGATTATGTATTTGTCTAATGGGAATGATACAAGAAAATAGTATTCATTCTAATCTCGCATCAGTTTTTAAACAAACTTCGAAAGGTTTTACAAGTAACAAAAAATGAACAGCATTCTGAATTGTGCTTTTTCTCTTTTTAGCCAAAGCATATAGAGTATCGTTTCTGAAAACAGTCAGGGGTGTTTTATTTATTTATTTAAAGTCCAGGAAAGCACTTACACCACCTCCTGTAACAACTCAACCACTTATATTTGGTCTTTGAAGTGTAAAGCCCCCTCAGCTCACGGCGAGTTACATTCAGGCTCATTATTGATTTGCTGAAAAGCTGCCTGAATCATGGAGTCTGTAAGTAGATGTGGGGAAAGAGAAAAGAAAAATCGGGACGTGAATGTTTAATTCTTTCCCTCTGCACACTGTCACCATTGATTCACTGTTGGAGGCTCAAGCTCGCGGCTCTTTCTTGGATGTGGCCCTATATTTTTTAAGACTACGTCGGCAAATAGCCACAAGGTCTTCTCTTAATCTAAGGTCTGGATGCATTGGATTTCCCTTTAACCTTCATTGCCCTAGCACTAAAATCTTTCATCAATACTGGCATGCATCTCTGTTCAGACTACAAATAAGTAAAAACATACACTATATGTCCTTCACAGGGTATTCATAACTCTACCATCCCAGTATCAAAAGGCTAAAGTCAATGATTGCGGCCCCTCCAGTGTGTTTCACTGTCTACTTTTGATTTAAAGTGTTTACTGAAAGAGAAGCTGCAGGAGTGTGAGGAATGAATTTGTTCCAGGAGGTGACAGAGTGGGGAAGACCCCTGTCGCCTCATTCTCTAAGCATTAGACACTGACATCCGACATGACCTTGGGACTGGAACTTGATTGCAAGTGTTTGTTCACCATTGACAGGCTTTACCGCCGCATCTCCCTGTAAGGTACAGACACCCATATAAGGAAAAATCACTTTTCCTGCACAAAAGGGACATATTGTGTTCCAAATTGTTTTATTTGATTCTTTTAACTGATGCATTGGTTGAGGTTTACTCTGTGAACAGAAAAAATAACCCTTAAAGGGAAGGCTATGGATCTGTCTGCTGTTCATACTGCATGGCCAAAATGAATAAATAAAAAAGACCACATATTTTTTACTAATAGGTTTGGCTGTATAAGCTACACCCATAACTAATAGGTTAGACAAACGTTTTAATTGAATTGGGGCCTTTTCTGATCCAGCATTTCAATTGGCCTGTGCACAAAGCAGGTCCATAAAACAATAGTTTATTGAGTCTGGTGTGGAAGAAATTGATGGACTTGCACTTCAACTCACTGTTGGGTTATAGTCTTCAACTTCAACAGCCAATATATATATATATATATATATATATATATATATATATATATATATACATACATACAGTATATACTAAAGCTAAGTTACCCAGATACTAGTATTTTTGCATTAACTAACATTTAATGCAAAAATACTAATATCTGGGTACCTTAGCTTTATATATCTTGGGGTTATTTTAGCCATTTCAGGCCAAAAGAGGTTTGGAGGCCATGGGGCAATGGCACAGTCCATAATCTAGTTCTATCTGAACCCCACCAGACACATTCGGGATGAATTAGAACAGTAACTACAAGCCAGACTAGATTAAAGGCCCATTTACACTGAATGAATTGGTAACAATAATGATAACTATATTAGCATCCATACTAACAGATGACAATGTTATGTTTATTCTAAGCACACACTTCAGTTATGATCTGTGAACATAACTTCAGTGCATGCTTTAAAGTCAGAAAGATTTTGATTGGCCGTGAGCGTCAAGTGGAAACAGTGTTATTTTAGTATTTTTTTTTTGTTGCATTTTTACATTTATTTACCATTATAGTATTTATTCATATTTAAAATGAGCTTTTATTTTTTTTATATTTTCACTTTATATATATATGATACATTTAGCTTCAATTTATTTTTATTTTAGCTTTATTAATTTTAGTACTTTAACTTAATCTTGTCTCACTCTGTGACCAAGGCAGTATTTTTAGTTTTGTCAATTTTTGCCAAGGCAACACTTGTTATTCGTCTAATATTTATATTTCAGCTGCATTTCCATTAAAGAAAGGACTTTTATTTGTTTTAGTTAACAATAAATACACCAGTTAGAAAGTGATTTCAACAATATTGTTGCTGTGTTGTAGTATTTTAATATATTTTTATGTATATAATTTGTGCAAGAGTTAACATTGGAAGCAACTGTGATGTTTCTTTATTTAAGTCCTTTGAATTCACATTATTACAATGAAATATGGATTGTCTCAAATCAAACAACAACAAAACATTAATATACATTTTATAACTATCTATCTAAAATGAGAGAGTAAACTGAATACCATAAAGTATACTGCATATCAACATTAACAAAAAGAAGAAAATCCTCATATACACTGAAATCTTCTTCCAATCGTAATCTTTGCTAAAGGGAAAACAAATACTTGACCTGAACAGACCACCGGCCACCCTGGAGAACATGCCAGGCTGGGGTTGGGGATGGTCTTTGTTGGTATCTACATGATATAAAATGAAATGTTAATACTGAAAATATCACCAGATAAGATAACGGAGAAGCTGTCTAAAAAATTAATTTCATACATAAAGTAATCACTTTCAATTTATAAAATAAAATTATTAGGCGAAGAATTTCATACAGTTAAATATACTAGCCGCATTTAATTAGTAATTAATAATTTAAATGAACTACAATTTAATTTAATTTCATACAAGCTTTCACTTACAATGAGTAGAACAATTAGAGTACCAGGCAACAAAATTCTATAAACAATATGAATGATTTACTCTTATTAATTTTATTTAGTTGTAGAAATAACCATTGTGGATATTTATCATCATCAATCACTTTATTAATTAAAATTCAAAGTTACTGCATTTAGTGAAAGGTTTTGTTTGAAAAGTGTGCTTATGGCATCTTGCTTTAAAATAAATGTTTCAATTTATAAAATAAAATTATTAGGCGAAGAATTTCATACAGTTAAATATACTAGCCGCATTTAATTAGTAATTAATAATTTAAATGAACTACTATGAAATTAAATTAAATTGTAAACTTTGAATTTTAATTAATAAAGTAAAATTCAAAGTTACTGCATTTAGTGAAAGGTTTTGTTTGAAAAGTGTGCTTATGGCATCTTGCTTTAAAATAAATGCCATTTGATTTGAAATTCTCTCATCTACAGCAATGCCAGTCATACATCTTTAATGTCTAAACACTTTTTAGAGAACAATTTTATAGCCAGATGTACTAAGACCTACTACTATAACCAGATTTACAATTTTATAACCAAATCTAGTAAGTTTGATATTTAAGACTGGAAAAAAGAAGGGCAATGGCCTAGTGTCAGTCTTGGATTGTGCAAGAGCACCACTACGTGGAACAAAGCGTTATCATTCTCTTGCATGAAGATGTACTAAGGACAGCTGTATAAAATGATTCATTTGGCATGACTGTGCCAAGATAAAAAGCTTGATTGCTGCAAAAAGGAATAACTGTTGCAAGTCACTTTCACAATAAAAATATCAGCATAATTTGCAGTACCTGCTGGAGGCTCATCCTTCAAATATGCAGGCAACTCATCCCGTTGCTGGTTTGTTTCACTCATTTTTACTCTGCATAAAAAAATAAAAAAATAAAAAATGTGGCCGTTAGAATACCCTCCTTTATTTTCCACAGAAGAAAATTTAATTTGTCTTCCAAGAATCTGGGCGGGACCAGACACAGAAAACAAGGTGAAAGGTTGGCACTAAAAATGGGCTTCAATCCAACAAGAACTGACACAGAACAAGGCGGACCAGTTTACTCGGTCAACAAAAAGTATCCTGCAACACCCTGTCAACATTGCCAACAGGTAGACTGGACTATTTAGGGACAAATAAAATTATTGCATATCAGATCCTCCATACCAAAGTTCATAAATGGTTTTAAGCAATAATTTGGACAAGATGACTATTGAAATTATAATTATTTTTTTTAATTAGTAAACCTTATAAACATGAGGGATATTAAGAAATCATAATTAAATATTAACATACAGCAGATACAATATGAAACACTGTGATGCAAATTTAATCATTTATTGTCCTGAAGTCATACCTAAAGGGACATTACCAAGGACAATAAAGATAAAATAAAGCTCATTGAGCAGTATATTAATACGTGTAGAGTTACACGTAAGCAATCATCGAATGAGTGGAAACGAGTGAATGAATCAGGGTCTCGAGTCAACTTTATGATGTAACAAACCAGTGCATTATTAATATCAAGTCTGTCCTAAAGCGAACTCTAGTAAAGGGAGGCCAGACTCATGTAATTGAATCGATTCTTTCGCATTTAAAAGAACCGGTTCAAAAGAAAGAAAAGATTCAGCGACTCTTTTAAGTCTTGACCAAAGTACTTCAGTAGCGTGGTCACATTTACAAATTCATTAAATAAACTATTCTATATGTAAAACTACAATACCAAGTCATACACATATTTCCAGCGCGTTTATTTGTAATATTTCTCCAATTATAATACCTTCGACTGACGATATACGAAATACGATATACGAAATACGATAGACTACCACTTCGAAACTGTGAAAGACGGTTGAGGGAATTGTTAACTCGGGAATCGTTCATCCGGTTTTGTGAACAGTTTTAAACGATTCATTAAAACGACTCAGTCGAATGATTCATTCATGAATCGAACATGGATTTAAACCTTAGCGGTTTCTTAAATATGACGTGGCGCTTGTGTGAGAAGTATCGTCTTTCCTTTGGAATAAATAATAATTATCTGGGTTTAAATTAACTCCTTTTCACACTACATTTACACGTTAGGTGAGAAAAAAACAATAAGGGCTTGACAGGAAATTATATAGTCACCTTTACGAAGAAAACATGTTAACCAAGCGAAGGAAACTTCGACTTAGGAAACTAAAGAGCCAGAAGCAGATCTTGCGTTGAAGATAATGACACGAAAACAGGGCGGCAGCTCATCAAACGACAGTTACATGACGTTAGGTAAGAGATGCATTAGACAATCCAGCCATTGTCCACCGAGTCAATATGCATCCCATAATATAATTAGTAAATAATATCCACATCCCCTCGAAAAACATGCAGAAGGAAAACTTTGCTAGCTGCCGTGTAGGCTATATACTTACGAGTTTGCTTCTATAAACTTCTGCAGATGAAGTTGGAAACTTCTGTCTCCACCCCTTGTTTGTTTCAAAGGGAAACTATGCTGCTCCCTTCGGCGATTCTGAAAGAAACGCGCTAAAATTAGGATGGATCTGCAACCTGACAAGACTTTTCTTATAAAGACCTATCTTTGCATAATGTGTACGTGGCGTCCTAGCTGTTTTTAACCACGTACCAATGTGGACACATAGGAGAGGAAGTGACGTTTCTGGTTCTTACCCCTTTGGTGTGTGAAATGACTTCACTATACTCTCTGGCTGTGTGTGAAGTATGGTGAATGAAGGGTGTATCTGTGCTCTGTGCACCTGAGTTCTTTGGTTTTTCATTGACTGAGATCTGATAATGGACATGGATCAATTAACTTGTCTTTTTAAGACAAGACCTCTGAGGATAGACAGCAAAGTGATAACAGAAAAAGTCATATTTACTTGATAACTAGGCCTACATTACTTCTTTGCCATGTAAAGTATACTCTAAGAAATGTCAATAAAATTGGGCCCAATGTGCTGTGTTATTAAGGAATTTTCTGTATTGATTTTTCCTGTGTTTAACCTGTATTTTGAATTACGCTTTTCACGGCGTTGTGATTTACACTTAAAGGAAATGCCTGTAAATGTAACAAATAATGAAAATTACCAGTAGCTTTTACCAGTCTATTTTTTTTCTTAGCCTGGAGCCTAGGTGATTTCTACATTGCATGATTGTTAGCAACAGGGCTGTGTGTGCCATTCAGAATTGAATTAAGAATGCCTTTTAAATTCTAATTTGAATTTCAAATAAAATTTTGTGAAATTCAAAGAAATTATCAGCCTATCACTGTTTTAAAGTGAAGTTTTAAAAAAAAATCATTATTTTCAGTTACCCACAAACATGTGTATTTTCATTATGGACATAACATATGTGGTATTTCTGAAAATATGAAAACATTATTAATTAATCACAGCATTCAACAGTAAAATATTTCTGAATAACTCTTGTCCAGGGCAACATTGTGTAACTGACTGCTCATACATGGTGCTCTCTCTGTTCTCTGCATGTATGCTAATACAATTATTTTATGGGCCTATTGATATTTCATATCTATCTATATACACTGAACAAAATCATAAACGCAACACTTTTGTTTTTGCCCCCATTTTTCATGAGCTGAACTCAAAGATCTAAGACTTTTTCTATGTACATAAAAAGGCCTATTTCTCTCAAATATTGTTCACAAATCGTCTAAATCTGTGTTAGTGAGCACTTCTCCTTTTGCCGAGATAATCCATCCACCTCACAGGTGTGGCATATCAAGATGCTGATTAGACAGCATGATTATTGCACAAGTGTGCCTTAAGCTGGCCACATTAAAAGGCCACTCTAAAATGTGCAGTTTTATCACACGGCCTCACAACCGCAGACCACGTGTAACCACACCAGCCCAGGACCCCCACATCCAGCATCTTCACTTCCAAAATCATCTGAGACCAGCCACCCGGACAGCTGCTGCAACAATCGGTTTGCATAACCAAAGAATTTCTACACAAACTGTCAGAAACCATCTCAGGGAAGCTCATCTGCATGCTCGTCGTCCTCATCGGGGTCTCGACCTGACTGCAGTTCGTCGTCGTAACCGACTTGAGTGGGCAAATGCTCACATTCGATGGCGTCTAGCACTTTGGAGAGGTGTTCTCTTTACGGATGAATCCAGATTTTCACTGTACAGGGCAGATGCAGGGCTCGACAGTGCGACCATTTCAGTCACATTTGCGACTGAAAACTAGGCCTACTGCGTGCGACTATGAAAATTATTTTAGAAGCACCAGTGCGACTGACCCGATCTTCATCATACTTGTGATTGTGCTCAGGGAAGCTTCAAAGATTTCTACGTGTTTTTGCAGCATCGAGTAATGTATCACAGACATATCTCACGAATACTTTCATAAGCAAAGTAACTAAGAGATTCATCACGCAGTGTAGAGAGCTTCGTTGATTATAAATGTGAGATCGCAATTAACTAAGATGAGTGACCGCTTTGAATGATTTTTAAGGGAGTTTGTAAATGTGATAACTGATTTAATACAATACAATTAAATAAACAAGAAGCTAATATTAAGTGACTTACATTGTCTGACTATAACACTATTGTCTGATTTTGCTCTATTTCGTCGTCGAAAATAGTTTCAAACAAAGACACAGCAGAGCCGCTGCGCATCTCCATTCAAACACAGCGGTGTCTCGTTTATGAATGAACGGAGTTTTTTAAACGAATCTAGTGAGTCAGTGATTCCTGATTACCCATTCATAAAGACAGTCACTTGATTCATTCTTGAATGAATCAGCCGTTCGAATGAATCAATTGAATGACTGATTCAGTGATAAAAATCAGTGACTTGCCCCCACCTGCTGGCAGTTTTAGTTTCATTTTTAAAGTATCTTTTCAGTTATTTAAATCATTTAATATTTCTATATTCAAAATTTTATATTTAAAACATTAATATCATCATGGATTTATGGATTTAATTGCACTCATTCCACTTCTGAACCTCATTAAATGTCTGAAAGTACATCAAGCCACTTTTGTGTTCTTCTGTGCCACCTCTACAAATTCATTTTGTTAATACTGATTTCATTTGATTTTTAACTTGTTTCTTATACTACTCTTATTCTGTCGTTTTAATTAAAATTTTTAAAAAGCTTAAAATATAATTTAAGAATTTGACAAAAGATGACATAATTTTAATAAAATTAGAGGAGTCAAATATTACCTCGTAATGGGAAGGCTACACAGGCCACAATCAACAACCTGATCAACTCTATGCGAAGGAGATGTGTTGCACTGCGTGAGGCAAATGGTGGTCACACCAGATACTGAATGGTTTTCGGATCCCCCAATACAGTAAAACTGCACCTTTTAGAGTGGCCTTTTATTATGGCCAGCCTAAGGCACACCTGTGCAATAATCATGCTGTCTAATCAGCATCTTGATATGCCACACCTGTGAGGTGGATGGATTATCTCGGCAAAAGAGAAGTGCTCACGAACACAGATTTGTGAACAATATTTGAGAGAAATAGGCCTTTTGTGTACATAGAAAAAGTCTTAGATCTTTGAGTTCAGCTCATGAAAAATGGGGGCAAAAACAAAAGTGTTGCATTTATAATTTTGTTCAGTGTATTTAGGTATATTTGTAGAAATTGGGATAATGTAGGCTACATAGCCAACAATCAGCTGTTCATTAACTCAAAATAAACCCCTTCAGAATGACATACTGCATTTGTGTCATGACCACATTACCACTTTGATTCATTTTTGGACTATGTTGTGAAAAACACATGCACTAATTTACCCAAAGGTCTTCAAGTATGAAACCACTGGATTGCCGGTTGCTGTAATTCCTCTGTTGTGTGACTGTGTTGAATTTCTTAATTTGCAGTTCTGTAGAGTCCACTTCATGTCATTCAAGTTCAACATCCTGTGGGCTGTAGCCAATTTACTCATGAATTGAAAAGGGAGTCAGTTCTTGAATCTGAATTTTGCCCCATTGTATAAAGCAAAAGCTGTTATGTTTTGCATAGAGATCCTGCCCTGTACTGTTCAATACAGAGACATAAACTGTTTAAGTAGGCCAACTTCAGTAAACTGCGGATTGCATATAATAAGATTTTTTAAATTATTTAAACAAATTAATCTAGCATTTCCTATTGGCTGTTGATTTGCAGCAGCTGTAACAGGGATGTTTTCCCGCTCTTATTCATAAAATGACGTACTTCCTGCATGGTCAAGCAGCTTGTAATGTTTTGCGGGAACGGTGGACTTCCACAGATTGAAACATGACATTCATTTTGCAGTAGATATCACGTTGATATATTTGTAATTCTCGATCTTTTATTTTGTCGCGAGGGATATCATCGGTTCGCTGCTGTTCGTTTTGACTGGCTTCCCACCTTCCTCAGTCTGGTAAACAAATACAGAGGCAAGTAACTAATTACGTACGTTAGTTGTTGTTTGCTTCATATACTAGAGGCATTTAACCTTTGAAAAGCGTATTTCAAGTTATTAGCCAAAATCACACATCCTCGCGTTCTCTTACCGCTACATTGACTGTTTTAAGCAATAGCAATGGTTTTGATATGAGGTCATATATTTAATGCAGTGGTTCATCATTGGCTGCGTTGTAGCAGCGCCAGAGAATCAAATACAATGTTCACTTGCAGCTCATTACACAGTGTATGAATGTGCGGATTATTGCGTGACAAAGCGACATGGGTGATTCTTACGACAAAGAACGCGCCCTGAAGCGATATTTTGCTTGTATGTAGTAATGCGCCATATTATTATTATTTTTTTTATTTTTTTCTATTTAAAAAAAAAAACATGGGACTTTAAGGCCTTTGGTTAAGTGATTGTAACTTAACATTAACATTAGGTATTTCGTTAACAATGGGCACTTTCATGCCACAGCTAGGTTGATTTTGATATAATTAGCATCAAATTAACGGAAACTTAAAAAAAATAAAATCATTTGTACAGATTTTGTTTGCCATTATCTCATTGCAAATAATAATAGTAATTAAATTTCTTATTTAAAAAAAAAAAAAAAATCTAGCTTAAATAAGCACAAAATATTTATTGTGTGTAGTTGTGTTTCTATATTTGAAGAAACACCCAATAAGCAACTGAGTGATTTCATTATTTTAGTGATATCAATAGCCTTTGCTTTGCGTTAATTTTTGTCCCCAAACTCATTTCAAATATTTAAATTTACACATTTAATGTATTGGGTTAAAGTTTCGTCCCAATATTATACCCTGTTCCCTCAATTTGCTGCACTTTGGCCACTGAGTGGCAGCATTTAATAAAATTAAGCCTTCTGGATAGTGTGCTGATAGTTCTTGTTGTTAGTTTTGTGACAGTTTTCTGCACAGTCTGAAATTAATTGAATGTAATCAGAAAAAACACCATGTACTACAAAATAATAGCAAGAAAATGTCTTCTACTTAACTTAAACAGTCTGGTTCATGCATAAATGATTTGCATGAGGGTCCTTCTGCATGACTGTAAGAACCACTTCAAGCTATGGGGTTCAGTCTAACGAATCCTTCACTGAATGAATGCATTGAATCATAGTGGTTACTGTATCGTTGTTGTTAATAAATAATAATAATAATCATCATAATCTTATGGTTACTAAGGCAACATTTTTTTTTTTTCCTGGGATGGCAAAGCTGAATTTTTAGAAGGCATTCTGTCCATTTTGTGCGCCGATAACATTTGAGTACAAGTTGTGCTGCTTAATATTTGTCTCAAGTTGACCTTTTGATGAATAGAAAGTTCAAAAGAACGTGAATTATTCGCCTTGTTTTTTGAAATTGTGACAGCAGGGGGCGCTAAATGACAGGCCCTTATCCATGAGGTGGAGAAACTGGTCTTTGAGGGCCACATTAACTCTGTAGCTGTGTCTCCACATCATGCATAGGGGGCAGCAGACATCAAAAGCTAGCTGTATACAAGGACACATTAAACTGATTTGAAGTGTATATTTACCTTTTATGTGTGGAGTTTTAAAGTCAGCTTTTGGTGTGAGAAATATCTCCCAGTACTAAAATGGATCTAGAGGCTTTTAGTCTAATGTGTTTCCCCCCTCTCTAACATTAGTATATAAATATTAAAACTGCCATATAAATGGGAAAGCATAACATTCCATACTTAATGAATCTTTCATCAGTTGTTTTTTTTTTATTTTTTAAGCTGCTTCTCATCAAACAGCTGAGCAAATTAAGCTCAATTTGTCAGCAGTGAGAGGCCAGAGATGTGTGCTAATATCAGCACAATGACTCTGTGCTGTCTTACTAACTCGTAGTCTGACAGCCAGCTCATTCCTGCCCTGACTGCCCGTTGCTAACCTCTTCTCCATGGTTTCAGTCACACCACTGCTCGTGTTGGTTTTTGCCTCTTTGGCGTGAAGCCTCTGTGCCTATGAGTAGTGAAGTCTTTGTTAGACAGCAGACAGTTTTGCTGATTTGTCTACATGTTGCCCCCCACCCCAATTTTGCAAGTTTTTTTTTTTTTTCCCAACTTTGCATTCATCAATAGTGAATTATCAAACGTAGTAGTATTACTGTTTATAAAATTATAGCGATTTATCAAACTGTTAGCTAATAATAAATAGTAGTGATAATTTATCTAAATATTAGGTATCAAACTGACCGAATATCAACTTTTTTTTCTTTTTTTTTTTTCATTGGAAAAATTTTATAATTTCAAAAATACATTTTGTCTGTTTTAAAATGCCTGGTTTTACTTATTTGGAGGGCAAAACATTTCAAATTTGTTATTGTTCTGAACATTAAAACAAAAGAGCAATGCAAAGTGAGACAAATACTGACAACATCACTATTATAAAATAAAAAGGGCTTTTTTTTTTTTTTTATATTCTGTTCAGAACATTTGTCCTTTTAAAGAGTTAGTTCACCCAAAAATGAAAATTAGGCTGCATTTTACTCACCCCCGATGCATCCTAGGTGTATATGCAAGGTGTATACTCTACATTGCGAGTAAATCACTCGCATATGCGACTATATCTTCACTCTGGACGACTAAATGATGTCTAATATTAGCCAATTGCTAATAAATTCTCAGACTCGCCGTCGCTTTCTCACACACGCAGCGAGAGAGAATTGACGCGCTACCTATGCGCGCTACATGTAAATGATATTCTTTGTTGTATTTTGCTGTCAAAATAACGGAGTCCCTTTGGAATTCTTCAGCTTTTAAGAACTACCGCTTTCTCCGGTAGTGGGCGGAACTAATGCGCAAACGGCAGTCTCATTGGCTGGTGCTCACCTATTATCATCCCTGTTTTGATTTCAGCGAATCAGTTCGAGTGAACGCGCACAACCTGATTAATATTCATGAATAGCTCATTAATCCTTGGTGCGTTTTAGATTGTTCTTATTAGTAGAATTCGTATCATTATCTTATCAGTATTTTTGTTAGTTTTTCCCCAAATTTAATTTTTTTAATTTTATTTATTTTTTTGACCGAAACGCTGAACGACCAAAAAAGCACCACCAGTCCAAAGTTCAGTTAACATGAGTAATATGCATTCATACGTGGTTATCAAGTTTTAATTCTAATTGCTAAAGTTCTATCATTATAATATGATAATCAATATTATTTAATGCTTGACTGACTGATGTTAAGAGTGTACTTTCAGATATTTATAAAACTGTGCCATTTTACAAACGTTTGTTTGTTTGTTTTATTTATTTATCAGTCTGGCCAGTAAACAAAAATTTACTAGCCAATGGCGATTCAATTGCCAAGGTGTTCGTAGAGGGCTGATATGACTTTCTTCTTTCAGACGAATCCAGTCGGAGTTATATTAAAAATTGTCTTTGATCGTTCAAGCCGTTTAATGCCACTCAGTGGGTGTTGCATTGCTTCAGTCCAAAAGAACTTAAATAAAAATCGCCCATCCATTAAAAAAAGTGTCTCACACGGCAAAGGGGGGGGGGGGTGAACAAAGGCCTTCTGTAGCGATTCGATGCGTTTTTGTAAGAAAAATATCCATATTTACAACGTAATCACTTTGATGTAGCTTGCGCCAACAGTTGTACACGGAAGCAGTTCCGGGAGCATGACGTATGAGGTCAGCGCTGTGCATGCACCAGTGAGTCTCATGAAAACCAACGTTTGTTTACAGGAGCAAAGGAAGCGAAGTTTCCTTGCTTTAGCAAAGGAAAACCAGTCTCCTCTTGGCTTATATCGAAATCCTCTGACATTCTTCTTTACAAATCCTCATATGGTACTTCTAATTCTTGGCCGTTGTTTTGTTTTGATCTCTCCCCTGCTTTCCGCGTGCATCACTTCTGAGCGGCGCATGCGCAAAGCCGACCTCATACGTCATTCCCCCGGAACTGCTTCCGTTTACAACAGTGAGTGCAAGCTACATTAAAGTGATTTAGCTTTTGAATATGGATATTTTTCTTACAAAAATGCATCGATTTGCTACAGAAGCCCTTTGTTCACCCCCTGGAGCCGTGTAAGACACATTATTTTATTAGGTTTTTTTTAATTGATGGGCTTTTTTTTTTTTTTTTTTTTTTTTTTTTATTAAAGTTCTTTATGACTGAAGCAATGCAACACCCGGTGAGTGGCATTAAGTAAAACGATGAGTAAAACGCAGCCTAATTTTCATTTTTGGGTGAACTAACCCTTTAAGTCAAATCCGGCCTTTGACGTTTATATTTTATGAGTGCCTCCTGGAATTCACTCTGCCTGGAGCTTGCTGTTTGTTTGTGAAATGGATCATTTGAAAAGGCGAATTTTTTTTGTCTTTTTTTTTTCCTTCACAAGTTTTCATGCATTTAGAGTCCCAGATTGTGACAAAGCGCATTTTACTGCAGACTTCTCCATGCTGCTTGTGCAAGTCTTAAGCTCAGCTGTGAAATATTGGATGTGCGCAGCAGTGTCTCTGTGCTTAGCAGGGAGACAAAGGCAGTGACCTCCCATCCCCTGTAGTTTTTAATAGTTCTGTGGGAGTAGCCATTACAGCAGTGGAGGTGGGAGAGGGGGGATCTCATAAGGACCAGCCTTGATGCACTTAAAAAGATTAAATAACCAACAAATGACTAATTCAGTTTCATCAGCAGCCAGTTTTGTCTGAGTTGAGTTATAGCCACTTATAGTGTGTTTTGGTTTGCAGGTTGCCAGATTTTGTTCAGCCTGGTAGTTGTTTATCACTCTGCACACTGAGCCGTTGTCATTGTAAATGTGATCTCTATGCCTCTTTCGGCTGTGATAAGGTTTGTCGTTGAAAGGCCCGTCTTATCGCATTTGTATGCTGTGATGCAGGCCTTGGATGTATCTCTTTGTTTCCACTCCTCTTACCTTTGTCTCTGTCCCTCTCTCTGTCTATCCCAGTCGTCGTTGTCCGTCATTCATCCTTAAAAGACGTCAGAGGCTTGAGAAATGGCCTCTCACGGCTCCAGGCATCTTCATCACCTCTCGCTTCCCACAAACTCTTTATTGGATTCTACCTCTGCAGCATCTATCTCTATTCACTTTGTTTTTTTTTTTTTTGTTTGTTTTTTTTTGTCTAAATGGCCGCCTCCTTTCTCCTCCAGCTGGGTTTGTTGACACCGTCAATCCTGGACACTTTCACCCCCCTCCCCATCTCTTGTACCCGTTCCCCTTCCCCGAGCCGTAAAGCTGCCACAGCTGTGGGCTGTTGAACCAAAGTGGAGGGACACATTAAATATATTACAACCATTAGCTTTGTTGGGGCTTGACGGGTTTAATACATTGTAGCTTTGCGCCTGCCAAAGGCAGGACACAGCAGAGCTCTGCTATGCTATTAATTACTCTTAAATATTGCAATGGACCTAAGGAAAGATATATGAAAAATGGCAACAAGCAAATAATATAGGTTTACAAAAAAAGGCATGTGTAGCAGTTTGTTTTAATTAGAACTGATTTTAAAGACATTACTACAGTGTTTACAAGATAATGTAAAATACATGTTCTTTATCATTTTCTCATTTATCATATTCTATTTGATATTTAGAATTTATCATGCTGTCTCATAGATGGATAGATTCTAAATTATTTTTTCAGATGGTTAAAAAGTGTCCCAGGTTTAAGACATTTAAAATGTTAATTTTAAATAGTGATTGTGTTGAAATATTTGCATGTTGAATTTTGTTTGCTTATTTCTTAATTTTTTATTTTTTTATTTTTTTTATTTTTATTCTGGTATAGACAGTGTTTCACAGCTCCCAATGTAACGGAACATATTTTAAATACATTTAAATTTTAGTAATTAAATGTTTGGGGTCACTTTTTTTTGTTGTGTAAAATCTACATTTATTTGATCAAAAATACAGTAAAAACCACAATATTGTGAAGTATTTGTACAATTTAAAAGGTTTTCTTTAAGTACTGATCTTATTTAAATCTTTATAATTGCATTGTTACAAGGACTGATATTTCCTTCTGAAAATCGAGTTGTATACTAAGAAATACACAAATAAACATACAAATGAATGCCCTTTTCCAGGTGTAAACATGAGCAAGGCGAAGTCGAGTAGGGACAGAAGGATCGCTCCGCCTGGTGTCACAAGGGTGACTCGCAGCTCCATCAACCCTCCGGACTCTCAGCGCTCTAAACCCACAGATTCAGGCCTGGTCGACGACCTCAGCCTCATGAGCGTGAGTGAACAACAGGCCTCATTAGCACGGTGAGGCACCACAACCTTCTGTTAGGCTTTCCAGCAAACAATCAGTGATTTACAAAAGCTCTGTATCCAAGCAAGAGCAAGCATTTGTAAAACATGGTTTCATGAAATCTTTTCCTTCACACTTCAACTATCAAAGGAAAAAATGAATGCAAACTGAAAATAGCTGTTATTAACTTAACACAAAAATCTGTCTGCTGCAAAACTTTTTTCTGGAGAAAAGCATTATGCTGTTTAAAAAAAAAAAGGAGTTTATTTGACTACATTTGATCAGTGTTACTGTAAACTCAAACTACTAAATTTAAGTTGTAATATTTTAAATGGGAAAAACTTGATGGAAAATGTCTTTTGATGGGGAAAAAGTATTAAAATCTGAAAGCTAAATTGAAATGTTTTTAAAGTAATAAGCACAAAAAAACAACTAATACTAAAAACAAAATTAAAGCTAATTTAAAATATTAATAAATACTTTTATAATATATAAAAATACTATAACACCGCATCTAATCGGGCTATATAATTTAAATGTTAAATATCTAAGATCTAGCGTATGCTAACAAAAGTGATATGTGGTATGCGTATCTTTTTTTGAAAACATAAAAGGTCATCCATATCCTTTTCTTTAGGAAAGGGAAGTCCTACCAGAGTTCCTCTCCCAGCGCTAAGGCCGTTCTCTCCTCGCTCTCTGGCAGCTCTGTCCCGCGCGGGGCTTTGGACACTATCGGCCGGCTGATGAAGCTCGGCCGGGTGCGAAACATTGTGGTGGTTGCTGGAGCAGGTATCAGCACGGCCAGCGGTATACCAGACTTCAGGTGGATGCTCAAAACATTCAAACTACTTCTGAATCGCTGTTTCACTCGGCTAACAACTCTTTTTGTATTAGGACGCCAGGGACGGGTCTTTATGCGAACCTTGCGAAGTATGACATCCCTTATCCAGAGGCCATCTTTAACATCGACTACTTCTCTGACAACCCTCATCCTTTCTTCTCATTGGCTAAAGAGCTGTTCCCTGGACACCACCGTCCAAACTATGTTCACTATTTCATCCGTATGCTGCATCAGAAGGGCCTGCTGCTGCGCATGTACACTCAGAACATCGATGGGCTCGAAAAACGTCAGATTAAAATTCAGAGACCTATTACATCACTCTTAAATGTTAAATTTGCAGCGTTATCTATTAAAATGTGCTTTACTCTCTCTGTAGTGTGCGGTATCCCAGATGACAAACTTGTGGAGGCTCATGGGAGTTTTGCCACTGCTGCCTGCCACCTCTGCTATACGCCTTATCCTGCCGAGGAGGCCAAGGTAATCTAAATTAGCCTGAGTGATCTTAATTACAATATTGAATTCATACAATTTAGTGCATACTACATAATTTCTTTTTCACTATCAGCAAGCTATAATGAATGGCAACATTCCCATCTGTACATTTTGTGCCGGGGCAGTCAAACCTAATGTCGTGTTCTTTGGAGAAGATCTGCCAGAAAAGTACTTTCAACATGCTGAAGATTTCCCAAAAGCTGACCTTCTCATGATCATGGGCACTTCTTTAAAGGTGGGATTATTATTATTATTATTATTATTATAACCATGTACAAGCCATTTTTTTTTTTTTTTACAGTTCAATTGTTGTACTCCATCTAAAACTAAGTAAATTAATTACCAAAATGCTACTTAAAATGTATTAATTTATACGCCAGCTTTTATGTACCCATTATTTAATTTGTTTAATATATTGGTATTACTTTAAGTGGTTTAAATGGAATATTTGTTTATAAAATATAAGAATATATGTTTGTTTGTTTTTTGTTAATAGTATCATTACTTTGAGTCTCTTATGCTTACAATGCTGCATTAACTTTTTTTTTTAATAATTTTAATAATTTAAAATGCTTTTATTTTTTTTTTACACCCTAATATTAATTACCAAAATGCTACTTAAAATGTATTAATTTATACGCCAGCTTTTATGTACCCATTATTTAATTTGTTTAATATATTGGTATTACTTTAAGTGGTTTAAATGGAATATTTGTTTATAAAATATAAGAATATATGTTTGTTTGTTTTTTGTTAATAGTATCATTACTTTGAGTCTCTTATGCTTACAATGCTGCATTAACTTTTTTTTTTAAATATTTTTATAATTTTAAAATGCTTTTATTTTTTTATTTTTTTTTTACACCCTAATATAATGGTGTAGTATTCCTGTGACTTTACAGCTGATTCAGCAGGCATTACTCTTCGGTTGTTTTATCAATGTTGAAAACAGTTGTGCTGCTTAATATTTTTGTGAAAACAGTAATAATTTTAAGGATTTTTTAAACCCAGCATTATAAGGGAATTTTAAATAGAAATCTCTTGTCACTTTAAATCAATTTAATTGGTCTTTGCTTAATAAAAGTATCAGTTAATCTTTCTGTTCTGTGGCAGATCGAGCCTTTCGCCAGCCTGGTCAACACGGTGAAGTCCACAGTGCCTCGTCTGCTGCTGAACCGTGATCCAGTCGGGCCCTTTGAACGGAGGCCCCTGAGAAGGGCCGACTACATGGAGCTGGGAGATCTCTCCAATTCTGTCCGAAAGCTTGCCGAGATCCTGGGATGGCATACTGAGATCCAAGACCTGATGAACAGCCATGAAAATGGGCTTTGTTCTTTTACTGACCCCAGCAATAGCAGCGGTGAGAACAGTGACTCCTCAGAGACCGACAGCATGCACTAATGTCATCCACAGACAGGCTTTTAGGTTTAAAATATCACGGAGTATGGCAGTGGACACCTGGCAAGGCTTCAAAACCCACAGTGATGTTTATGTATATCATTGCATCTGAATGTTTTAGGATGTCATTATTCTTACCAGTAGTAACAGCCAGTTTGACTGTATCTGGGCAGTCTTTTTCTGAAACAGATAAACAGCAGCCTTGTTTGACCAGACAGTGAAACTTGGCCGTGTTTCTGGTGGGATTAGACTAAATTTGTTGGGTTTAAAATAATTATCTGTGTAATGTCTGCTGCTCATTTTGACTGAGAACCTGCATCTGGATTTCTTCTAAATTCTAGCACTTATTCATTACGGCTTTTCATAAGGAGTATAAGCAGAGAACTGTAATTACGTCACATCTGCACATCCTGATTCAAAGATACGGACCTGTTTTGAAAATGTCTGCTTTTAGGTAAAAACAAATAAATTTTTATCAGACCCTGAAATGTGGCACTTATTTTGTTAGTTTAGGACCACTAATTATCTCTGGACAGATAAAATGTTATAAGGCTCCTTTAGCATTCTACAAACTATATTCAAACCATAATCAAGATTTGAATCTTTATTTGGAAAGGTTGGTGTGCAGTTAATGTGAAAAATTGGAAATGTACGGTTGTATATAAGTGTATGTCTCTGTATTTGTTTGCTAGTTGTAAGTGATTTGGCATCCAGCGAGTCATGGTTTGGCCCCAGCAAGTGAACGGTGCTAAATTAGCATGGGAGGCATGACCTCCCAAGTGTGCAGTGCCCCCACTGTGTGTTTTCACAGGCACTGCAGCCTTCAAGCAGGAGCTCCAACCCTCCCAAAACTCTAAATGTCTTTGGTTCGCAACAAAGAACCCCAATATCCCGCTGTGTGTGGTTCTGCGTATGAGAATGGCTGTGAGCGCAATTTGATTTTGCACAGGATCAGTGAAGTAGCTGGTAATTACCACACTGCTGTGATCATATCTGTTCATGTCCCTCAGGGATTTTGGTACATTGAAAAATATGGACAAAAAGCCAGAATGCCTATTAAATGTTTCAGTCCATCTCGTTTCTTTATTCATATATGCAGGTTGCCATGTTTGTTTTGTGGAAGCCTGTTTATCAGCTGTCTGTTAAATCAGTGTTTCTGATTCGTGGAATGGTTTTGTTTAAAATTGGACTCCAGTCAACTTGCCTCTCCAGTTGAATATGATTGATAGTAGTTAAAGCTTGCATTTGTTGTTCTTAATGTTCTTGCCATTTGTACTTCTGAATATTAAAATACTTTTTTTTGTTTTATTTATCCTGTTAATAAAGATCGCATTGTATGGTATTTAATATATTCATGGCTTTGTCTCTTTGGTTTTGTTCTTATTTACATATATTCTGTTCAACTAGAATATTCAGTTTACTGCGTTTTTGAATTTAAAGCAAATTTCACACTGGATTTGGATACAAATCGTTTTAGAGAAGCAACAGTTGGATTCAATATATTGAATACAACTATTTTATCATGTAATATATATTTTTTTCTCCCCTAAAGCTCATATTTAATGTGATATAATCTTGCTGTAACTACACTAGGATTAGTGGTTAAATTAGCATTTTTATATTCATAGCCAAAATTACAAAACATGTTTCTGCATGCGATAAGTGAATGACGCTGCTAGTTTTTAAAAAATTTTATTTATTGCAAATGATTGTCTGAAATGAAAATCAACAAAAACCTAAATGCAAAAATTGAAGGAAAGTTAAAAAATAACATTTTATAAAACCAAGCCCCTTCTGATTTTACAGTGGTTATAGCAGAGGAGTACTGGGCCTCGTGAAATATCCACAAGCTTTTAAATCAAAGCTAGTAACCAGAAATCTTTAGAAAACCTGAATTTAATTACATCCTTTGTGTGTAAAGCTTAACATTCCTTAGAAAAAGCAGAAAATGACACCTCCAATAACATTGAAAGAAAAAAAAATGTATATAGAAAATGGTGTAGCTAAACGTAATATAGAACATTAGAAAAGACACTTGTTTAAAACTCCAGGCATAAGTGGTGGAAAAAAATTCAATGCACATTTTGCAAAAACTATTTAAGCGCAAGACTAACAATTTCTTAGCATAAGTGATCTCATGGCTTGTCTTGGCATATAGCATTTCAAAACATTCAAGTATTTTGAAACGCCGTGGAACAGGGTTCTTCGATCTGTGAACCAGCAACAGCCACAGACTGTTTAATAAATACAAACCTAAATGTACAGCTTTACTTAAGGGTAAATGTCATAAAGCCTTTATACTTCATTATTGAAGACCAAGTGCATTTACTTGTGCACAAAGACACGTGAATATGTTGTGTAACTTCCTACTTAACAGATCCATCTTATACAGTCACTAATTATATCTGAAGTCCGATGACAACCATTTATCTATTTAAACATTTCTACTTCCTCTCTCTGCTCACACGCTATAGTTCACCATTCATGTCCCAATTAGAAAGACATGCCCTCGTGCAACAAAAGAACCTCAGTAGGAAATAACTGAACTATCCCCTGTGCAAGTGACAGTTGGTAAGACAGTGGTGGTCAGCCGGCAGTAGCAGTGCCTAGAGGGTTTGTCTGAGTGAACTAAACTCCTGCTAGTCTGAGTCGGAGTCACTGCTGGGTGGAGGGCTGCACTCATGGATGGCTTCTCCTAGGGGTGCTAGAGTGCCATCCTTCATCACTCCCATCGGTCTGATCAGTTCCTTCCTGTTGCGAGAGCAGAACAGAGCTCAGGACTTTTGCATCCTACTTGTGCTTTGCATGTTCACAATGTCACATGTAAATAAGTGGATGGGGGACACAACCGGCAGGAATGACCAATGTCAGTAGAAACTTCTAAAACATATACTTTGTACACATAAAAGGAAAGAACAATCGATTTGTGTGTATCTCTATGCATAACATAATATGCAATAACTATATTATAGAATATATATTTTTTTATAACTTTAAAATATATACACTTCAAAAGCCTTGGGTCAGTTAGAAATTCATACTTTTATTCAGCAAGGATGCATTCAAGTGATTAAAAGTGATGGTAAAGACTTTTACATTGTTACAAAAATTCAATAAATTTTTTTTGAACTTTTCATCAAAGAATCCAGAAAAACAGTATCATGGTTTCCATGAAAATATGAAGCTGCACAACATTCACAATAATAAGAAATGTTACTTGAGAAGCAAATCAGCATATTAGAAGGTTTTTTTTGAAGGATCATGCGACAGAAGACTGGAGTAATGGCAGCAGAAAATTCAGCTTTGCCATCACAGGAAAAAATTACATTTTAAATTAAATTAAAATAGGGAAAGAAAAAAAAACTGCAGAGTGCGAAGGTCCAATAATTGTAAAAGTGGTATCAAATATGAAATGTGTGTAAAATATGCAAAAACTCCTGCAGCCATCATTTCCTTTACAGATTTATTGTGCTCACGTCTTGTCGATTTCGTTTTTCAGGTCACTAATTTGTCACCACAATCCACCTGCTCTTTGAAAGAAACCCTTTGTACTGAACATTGTAGCTGAATTCAGTTCCGTCCTCTAAAGAGGCCTGTTGATGTGTAGAACATCTTTCTTTGCCTTTACATCTGGCCATATAAGAGCCCTTGAAATCACAACCCTAAACCCCCCAATCCCAGAGCGGCCCTCCACCCCCTCCTGACCCTGCAGTTTAATTACAGGATCAGTGCTCATTCTAATCTCTTCAAAGCCTCGGCAGCTCCTCCACGCTAATCCAATTATATCTGCACTGTGTGTCACCAGCGCACCCCGAGAAGATTCATCAGAGAATTATCCAATCAAAGCACGGCCAAAGATGATTTATAAGAGCATTATCCAATCAAAGCCGCAAAAAGCTCATTTGCATTGTCATTCACACACCGATAAACTTGGACATTTTGATTTATAAAGAGCTACTAAATGGTGTAACAACTTATAGCCTACATACATTTAGTCACACTTTATTTTAAGGTCCAATTCTCATTATTAACTACAACTTTTGCCTCAAACTCCTAATTTGCTGCTTATTAAAGGTTAGTAAGGTAGCTGTTAAGTTTAGCTATTGGTAGGATTAGGGATATAGAATATGATCATGCAGAATATATGCTTTACAAGTATTAATAAACAGCTAATATGTTAAAAATAGGCATGCTAATAAGCAACTAGTTAATAGTGAGAATTGGTACCTATACTAAAAAGTGTTACCATAAGTTTTCCACAAAAAGACAAGGTAACACTTACATTTCTAATAAGGGTGTAACAGCACATGTATTCATACTGACCATTTTCAGTACTGAACTTTTTTTAATACAGTGTTGTTTTAACCACTACACATCCAGAACTTAATTTGAAACTTTTATCTAGTTTTATATACATTTATTTTAAAGAATCAATATTGATTCTTAAATCCAAAGTTCGAACTTCTAGTCTGTTTCAGTTGATGTGTCAGTAAAAATTCATTAGACATTATACAGTGCACCTCCTGTCCAATAAAAGTTGACAGCTACAGTGTAAATTGATATATTTCAACAATAAATTGGAGTATAAACAATCATAATTAGATTTATAATTTCATGTAAAAACTGACTTGTGCAATTTATGCTTGCATACAATTATTTTGAGCGTTGATTACTACATCTAAAAATAAATAAATAACAGAATTTAAAAGTTTTACGTAATTGTAACCTTCAATATTATAATAGCATCCACATAAAGGGGTTTCTTATATAGTTTACAGCATTAGCGGAGCGATTTTTTTTTATGCTTTCCAGAAAATTGTAATTATATTTTAATTTACTTAAGAGCCTCAATGGTACGTACCATACTGTAATTTTTGTGTACTGTTACATCCCTAATTTCCAACTATCTTATCCCCGATTTTCAGGCATCGACTGCATTACTGTCCACATAAGAACCCCTTGACGTCAAACGCACGTCATGACGAGTGTAAACAAGATATTAAGTTGACCAGAAGGAAACTAAGAAGTTTCCTCTGCGTCCCTTGAAAACGCAAACCAGAATCAAAGACAATCTCTTATCTAATCAAATGCACATGCACTGATAAGCAACCTGAGCAATTGTGAGTTTACGTAGGGTTTTGTGTGTGTGTGTGTGTGTGTGTGTATGGGGTAGAGAGTCAGTATTAATTGGACAGCAAGTCAAGCAGCAGACATAGGGAGGGACATTCCTCCATGGACATGTTGTGTCTCCCCAGCAGCCGTAGCGGGAAGCACCAGTGCCCTCCCTCTTCCACACAACACCTCCTTCAATCCTGATAAAAAGAATAGGAGGAAGACAGAAGGAACGAGGATCTATTCTCAAAGACAGGAATCTGCCTCTCTTGGGCACACGCTGCTCATTATGACTCAAACACCCTATGGATGGACAATGGTGCATCCTCTTGTGTTTGCAAACTTATTAAACAGCGCCCGGCAGCTAACGTACATACGCACACCCCTAATTGAGCCAGTGTCTCAAACCACTTCATGTCCGAGGACAATGTCTGGCACCCCCGCTGAATAAAACGGCAGCGTATGAAAGAGAACCACGTATATGTATTATAAAACCTCAGTGTATTGTACAAAAGAGCCTGAGCCCACGACCCCACTGTGTGTGCCAATTAGCTGGTAATTAACGCAGCGAGGCTGCGGTGGCCGGTCGGTGTGCATTGACTCCTGTTGAATGCGGAAGGCCAGCTTTAAATGAGGCAGAGGACGACGGTAGAGGATTCTTGTTTTAATGAAGCGGTTGGTAAGGAGCGTGGATGGAGCAACGGCGCTACACCTCTCGCTAGTTTACCCCACCGGTTCTTTAGGAAAAGGTCAACATGAATGCGGCCCCGCACATATTGAGTCTCCAAGGAGGGTGATGAGAAAACAAGCACAATGCTTCTAGAGGACGGTGTCATCTATGAGGGCATTATGAACAGGCTCATACAAGATGATGAAAAACACAAAGAGAAACTGACTGATAATAGTGAGCAAGAGTAAAAACACAATGGCCAGAATTTACACAATGAAAAAAAAGGCATGCATTAAAATAAAAATTGGTAACATCTTTTAACTTAAAATTCTTATTTACATTTTAATTGCTGCTTAATGTTAAAACATGTTGATAAAATATGTACACTGACCACTGAATAAATTGAAGTGTCAGACAATATCTGCATGTCTAAATTTTCAAATCAAAGGATGTCTGAATAAATCTTAGTTTTGTGCTTAAATTGGATCATTTAAAACAATGAAAGATTATGACAAAAAAAGATCAGATTGCCAAGTTAACATACAATAATATACAAAAATAAATATAAAATTAAAAATAAAATATAAATTAAGAAAAATGCAATTATGAAAATAATTTAACCACCACCACAACATGTTTGTGTTAAAAAAAAATTAACCATTTTTACTATTTTAATTACAGAAATGTTTGTGACAAAATAAAAACCCACCTTGATAATTCATCAATCATACTGACAAGCTTCTGAGCCTCATATTCCTTCTGCTCCTCTGTCATCTCATCCATAGGGTTTGGCATTGGGTGCTCTATGTGACCTGTGATGGGGTTAATACTGAAAAACACAAAACATTGTCACTATAATCTATGAATGCAGAAGGAAAAACATGATACTATGCAAAATGATAAAATGCATTACCTATATTAAGAAAACAAGAACAGCAATTATGCATACATATAAGGGCACTTACAATGGTTTAGCTGATTTGTACTCCTCAGTGTCAGAGTCTTCATCAGATGAGTACTGTGTCTCTCCTCTGCCTCCGGCCAGCAACCCTCGTGCCATCAACAGTCCCGCAGCATTACCATAACCAGTGTACTTCAACAGATTATCCACTGCATCACATGATCAACAGGAGAAAATGATGAGCAAAAAATAATTAATTAGCTTATTCAATATTATTATATTTTGTTAAACTGCGAAAAAATTCAAACCAATGCCAAAAAAAATGCCTTTCAAAACAGTTTTACAAACTTTTAGAAATATTAAACAAGCAGAACTCACCACTCTCCTTGCAGAGCACAAAGAGAAACTCAGCGGCCCCCTGTTTCACTGCCATATCTATATGCGTCATGAGACGCACCAGTTTGTTTCGAACTGTGCAGCCGATTTCCGGCCTTTCCTTCACATCCTTCAGGGGAGGCAGCACCTGTACAACAGCAAACAAAAAGAATGAGATTTTAATCAGCAAATAAAGAATGAACATTTACTCCCCCACCCCGGCCATCCAAGAGTTAGTTTTTTCATTGGGAAAGATTTGGAGAAATTTAGCATTACATCAGTTGCTCACCAATGGATCCTCTGTAGTGAATGGGTGCCATCAGAATGAGTCAAAACAGCTGATAAAAACATCACAATAATACACAACTAATCAACACGCCTCCAGTTCATCAATTAACACCTTGTAAAGTGAAAAGCTGTGTGTTCGTAAGAAAAAAAAATCCATCAAGACATTTTTTATTTCAAATCATTGCTTCCAGTTAAAATATTAAAAGAGTCTTCTATTCCAAATAATTATTCTCTTCAGTGCAAAAGTCATCTAATCTGAATCAGGAAAGAAATATGCACAGATCATGCACTGTTTACAAGTGAAAACGGTCCAAAAGAGTTCTAAACAAATATGTTAGTGGAGTTTGATGTGAGAGGACAACACATGCAAGTGTAATTATGGATTATGGACTTGTATTTTGTCCAGAAGTGACTTTAATAATGGATTTGTTTCTTACAAATAAACAGCTTTTCACTTCACAAGGATTACTTGTGGATTATTGTGACGTTTTATCAGCTGTTTGGTCTCTCATTCTGTGGGCACCCATTCACTGCAGAGGATCCATTTCTCCAAATCTTTTCAGATGAAGAAACAAATTCATCTATATCCTGGATGGCCTGAGGGTGAGTAAATTGTCAGCATTTTATTTATTTTTGGGTGAACTATTTCTTTAACTTAATATCTAAAGCACTGAAGAAGCAACATCAAAGCCTCATTTTAGAGAGCAGTAAATTACACTGAACATGGACACAACCCTGCACCTGGGTCTTGAGGTATCTGCGGATCTCCCTGTGGTATCTAGAGCTCTCTGTCATCAGACTCAGCACAGGTGTCAAACCTTCTTTATAGTTGGTCCCCTGAGTGGATAAATAGACACGAAGAATGAACAAATGAAACAAGTGGAAAGGCTGAGCAACAGCTTGTAGGTGTTCATCTGAAGTGCAATACCTTGTCTATCCTCTTTTCCATAAAATCTAGAAGTATCTGCACTATGTCCATGTTCTTCCCACCATACGCTTCCATCCCACCTTGGACAGGGATGTCTATCAGAACATCCAGGCATCGCACGGGAAGGTTACTCAGGAGATTTATGGTATGACTAGAAGAAATGACAAATGATAAAGATTCAGCACACAATGCATGATGAGAACATAGTATGCAACTCCTGGAATAACTCCTGGCCTTCGAATACAACGTAGCCCATAGAAACTGATACTGTCTGATAACCAATATGCAGAACCTATTTTAATTCATTCAATAAATTCCTCATATTTTTGCTTTATGAAATAACAACTTCATGATCATTACAGTATGTCAATGAAATCACAATATGCAATAATAATAACTATTATTTTAATTTATGTAAACAACATTTTAATAATTGTTATTATGATTATTCTTATTATTAAACAACTATTTAAATAAAGTTATCAACCATTTAGATCACAAAAACATTGCAATAATAATTATTTTCTATAAATATTAGCCTATTATATAAATTAAAATGATTATTATGAAATACTTCAGAGTTCAGTAGTTTTAAAGTGATATTTCTTTATTTTTATAATTTGATAAATAAAAATAAAATAAACAAGAATAAAAATAATAAAAATTTAAATTTGTGTTTCCCCAGTGTGTTCTTCCTGTGTGTGTGTGTGAGCTTTTAATGAAGTAATGCACATACGGTTTCATGTCCATTAAAAATATTTATGGCCAGTTCATTTTCTCAAGTCACCAGCCAGTAGGTGCTGCAAAAAGAATGACAACACATTAAATAAAGTTACTTAACCTGTGAATATCATTGTTGGGGTTCTTGTCTCACAAACCCATCAAACTGTCCCAAATGGAAATACCAAATAACCAATTGAATATCCATAATATATACTGTGTGTGTGTGTGTATATATATATATATATATATAATTTATATATTTGTCAAACTGATTATTGGTCTGTCAGTAGCATTCCCATGTGCATAAATCCAATTTAGTGTCTGGCTGTATTATAAAAACAAACTACGTCTCACAATGAGGCACCTCATGGAAATTAATAGTAAATATTTGTATGCTACTTTCATTTGTTCATTTTATAATCCTCACTGACGCACAAGAACATTCAGCACACTCATGTCACATTCTAGGAATGTGATGTCGACAGACAAACATGAGAAGGCATTCTGAAAACACTGCGAGGTGGGGGGGACCTTCAGTCTGTGGGCATTATTTCAATAACAAAGACACATCTACTGACCAGGACTGGTTCAGCACATTCAGCGCACTTTGAAATGACTAACTCCATGCTCCCCCTTTAACAGAGTGCTGTAGAATGCATTGAGAGAGGGTAGCATTCCAAAAGTGTGAAAGGGCTGGCGACGGCACCACCGCGGACACAATGAGTCAAGCCCAAATAAACGGGTGGGAGTTTCAGAATGCGTTGAGCTGTCTCGATGGGGCAAAGAGGTGTGTCATTAATCACTTGGAGAAGACATCTCATCATTCACATTCACTGCACTTGCATTTCTTTTGCTTTCTGGCTCACTGGAATACAGGTTTTGAGGCCAATATAATAGACACAGGGCTAGTATACAGGGTGAACTGAATTCAGCTGTCAATCTTCTAGTGTGGAAGTACCTGTGAGCCTCCTCTGTTTTATCTTCAGTGTGCGTCTTGAGCATTAGGAGATGTCTCATGATGCCTGCAATCAGCCGAAGCTGGTGGTCATTGTCCTATCAAAATAAAGGAAAAATTGTGTGAGTGTTAAACCGAAAGGCTTTTTCACAACAATAGCAGTAGAGAAAGAGTCTGATGCTGATGTTTGGGCTTCATCTACAAATAAACGACCTGAGAGCTTGGAGACAATTGAGAGATTTAGGGACTGAGAGAACCACTGGCTTGAGAAAAGAAAGTGCATCTTGCATCAAGGTGATCCCGACCATACCGAAACCAACAAAAGGTCAGGCAACTGAGACACACTTAGCCTTACTTCAATGATCATTCAAAGGGCTGAGAACACTGGAATGCACCAATGTTTTTTTGTCTATTTGATGAAATGGTGGGGGTAGGAGCTTTTAGCATTTAAAACTAGATTTTTACATTTTCTCAAGAAAATGTGAGTGGTTCTTGGCCATACAAAACACCCGGCCACATATCTATTTCTAGATAGGTTTTGAGCCTTTCCTTCTATGTAAATCAGCGGTCCCACATCCACCTAATTCCATACTAGATAGTATGTCAAATGCAGTACATAAAATGAACATTATGCATAGATACTCTCATAAAATAGTTGGCAAAATAATATCCTGATGAACTACTACTTTGGCCGAGATTCTGAATTATGCATCTGTAATTGACCATGAAATGAGGTTGTGAGACAGAAGTCGTCATATGGTGGGGAAAAAATTACAGAGAGCAGCAACATAGTTGACATTCTAGATTACATGATTTTATATGTTTGGCTGTACTCAAGTATGCACACCTGCATACCTTTACAAGACTTTTAATTAATGGTTGAAAAGTAAGTTCTCCAACAAATGCAGTACATACTCTGACAATATGCAAATTAACTGCATGGGATTTTTTTGTTTAATCAAACAGGTAAAATCCAAACAGCAAACCTCTCCATCGAAAAGTCAAAGGACTTGAGGTATAAATCAAAGTACCTTCCTTTTCAATAAAGTAAAACTAATATGCCAGCAAGTTAAAAAAGGCAGCGGGAGTGACACAATGACTTTACCAATTAGCGATTGGCACTTTTATTTAGAATGCAGAACATATCACTTTATTATTCTTTGCACATTCACCTATCCATTTTAATACGAGTGAACGGTCTTACAGCCTTTGGTATAATTCAGGCATCATGATCTTTCAAATTATTAGGTGGCGAAAATTAGCAATGGTAATAGTGATGCTTGCTTTAATAGGTAGCACCACAAATGAAGCCATAACCCATGCAAGCATTCTTTAAAAATTTACAAAGCACTTCAGAAACATTTTAAACATAACAAATAGGCTAACACACTGCTGAATATCACAATAGGGAGATCAGCTTTAAACTAAACCTAGACATCGTGGATATCAAAAAAGTGGTCAAAATGATGCAGAGATTCTTGCCAAAGCAGAAGAAAATGAGGCCAAAAGATCATTGAAGAAATTATTAATGTCAATGAACCTATGACCTATTTAACAGAAAGAAACCCTCTTGGTCTTCCTTCACTCTAATGGGGGGTAAAAGCACAGGCTCCACTCAGCATCAATTATTCAACAGCAGTATAACAGGAAACTGAAGCCCTGCAATATCCTATTCGGTTTTTTTTAGTGTGAGATACACATGCAATACAGATCTTTTAAAATGTACAGTGCCTATAAAAAGTATTCATACCCCTTCATTTTTCTCACATTTTGTTATGTTGCTGCCTTATGTTAAACTGCTTTAAATTACTTTTTTTCCACATCAATCTACACTCCATACACCATAATGGCAAAGCAAAAAACAGGTTTTAAACATCTTTGCAAATTTATTCAAAATAAAAAACTTAAATGATTCCATTGCATAAGTAATCATACCCTTATCTAGGACAGCTGAAATTTAGCTCAGGAGCATTCATATTGCTTGTAGATGTTGCTATACTTTGAGTGAAGATAACCTGTGGCAAATTCAATTGAATGGGTATGATTTGGAAAGGCACACACGTCTTAATAAAAGGTTTAACAGCTGATAATGCATATCAGAGCAAAAACCAAGCCCTGAGGTCAAAAGAACTGCCTGTAGGGCTCAGAAACAGGATTGTATCGAGGCACAGATCTGGGGAAGAGCTCAGAAAAAATTTGCGCTTCACTGAAGGTTCACAGAAGCATGTAGTCTCTGTTTCCCTCAATAGAAGAAGTTTAAAACAACCCAGGACTCTTCCTAGAGCTGGCCAATTGATGGAGAAAGGCTTTGGTTAGACTGGTGGTGACCAAGTCCATGTTGTATTATCTGGACCAGCTGTCATGAGGATGTGCATTCCTGTTCACTTCACAATAAGTTGACACCCACATTACACAGATATATCTAATCCATGCAGAAATAGCAAGCAGGTGGCATATGTAGTACACAGCATTGAATATGCATGCCATCAGATCCTTGTCAATACTGATGTTGATGAAAATTATAAGGTTAGTGGCAATACTGCAGAGCTAGCTCTAGTATGGGCAATCAGGCAGAAGTACCCATCCTTCAGCCAGTCAAATAGTGGGCAATTAAAGGCCATCAGTTTTCTGATGGGAGCATTTCCATCTTTGGGGCACCAGGGGCTGGAAGTGTCTAGTATGAGGGATCTCTTCACCAAAAGAAAAGGCCAGTAGCCCAAGGGATTATATCATCCATATTCTATCAGAAAGCAGCACGCGATTCAATTTGACAGCTCATATATGGACAAAAGGCAGTCCTCACCACTGGCAATGATCCTTAAACGCACATGAGACCACATGCTATGGAGGGATTGAGCTGAAATGTCAGTACTTTTTTAACCCTCTACCTAGCTTTTATTATCCTACTGTTGACTATAAGGTGTGTTTTGCAGCTAAGTGCTCCATTCATGTTGTTTGTGTTTCCTGTGAGACTACAGCTGGACTTGTTGGCTTTATTTCAGTGTCTGTCTGACTCAACAATTTAGTAATTCATTCATTATTCTCATTTTACGCTTTAGACCAGCATTGATAACAATGTTCAAACTGGTTTTTGATGACCAGACAAGTTAGAAGCATACAATGCCTTGCGAAAGTATTCATACCCCTTCATTTTTCTCACATTTTGTTATGTTGCTGCCTTATGTTAAACTGCTTTAAATTACTTTTTTTCCACATCAATCTACACTCCATACACCATAATGGCAAAGCAAAAAACAGGTTTTAAACATCTTTGCAAATTTATTCAAAATAAAAAACTTAAATGATTCCATTGCATAAGTAATCATACCCTTATCTAGGACAGCTGAAATTTAGCTCAGGAGCATTCATATTGCTTGTAGATGTTGCTATACTTTGAGTGAAGATAACCTGTGGCAAATTCAATTGAATGGGTATGATTTGGAAAGGCACACACGTCTTAATAAAAGGTTTAACAGCTGATAATGCATATCAGAGCAAAAACCAAGCCCTGAGGTCAAAAGAACTGCCTGTAGGGCTCAGAAACAGGATTGTATCGAGGCACAGATCTGGGGAAGAGCTCAGAAAAAATTTGCGCTTCACTGAAGGTTCACAGAAGCATGTAGTCTCTGTTTCCCTCAATAGAAGAAGTTTAAAACAACCCAGGACTCTTCCTAGAGCTGGCCAATTGATGGAGAAAGGCTTTGGTTAGACTGGTGGTGACCAAGAAGCTGATGGTCACTCTAGTTGAGCTCCATGACCATATGTGGAGATAGGAGAAACCTACAGAAGGACAAATATCACTGCAACACTCCACCGAACTGGGCTTTATGTCGGAGTGGCCAAACTCAATCCTCTCCTCAGTGAAGACACATGAAGACACACTTGGAATTTGCAAAACAGCACCTAAAGGACCCTCGGACTCTGAGAAACAATATTCTCTGGTCTGATGAACCTAAATTCTAAGCATCATGTTTGAAGGAAACCAGCTCTGGATACTATAAAGACATCACCTGCAGAGTACCATCCCAAAAGTAAAGTGTGCTGGTAGCAGCCTCATGCTGTGGGGCTGTTTTTCAGTGGCAGGGAATGAGGAACTCATCAGCGTTGAAGCTCACTGCACCAAAATATAGAGATAGCCTTAATGAAAAACCAGTCCAGAGCATTCAGGACCTCAGACTGGGCTGAAGGTTCATCTTCCAACAGGACAATGACCCTAAGCACACAGCAAGAGTGGCTTATAGACAACTCTGTGAATGTCCTTGAGTGGCCCAGCCACAGCCTGGGATTGAACCCAATTAAATATTTCTGAAGAAACCTGAAAATGTGCATCTGTCCCCATCCAACCTGACAGAGCTTGAGAGGTGAAGAGTTGAGGAAAGGAATGGCAGATAACTGCCGAATTCTGATGAGCAAAGCTTGTCGTATCATACCCAAAAAGACTTGAGGCTGTAAAGGTGCTTCAGCTAAGTACTGAATATGCAATGTGCTTATTTCAGTTTTTTTTATTTTTAATAAATTTACGAAGTTGACAATTCTGTTTTTGTTTTCTCAATATGGTGTATGGAGTGTAGATTGATGTGGAAAAAAAGTAAATTCAAAGCAGTTTAACATTAGGCTGCAACATAACAAAACGTGAAAAATTATATATTTTTATATATAATACTATTATAATATAGAATACTTTTTATTATAGGCACTGTATTAACTGGATTGTTCACCTGAAAATTCTGTCATCATTTACTCACCCTCATGTTGTTCCAAACCTGTATGACTTTATTTCTTCTGCTGAACATAAAAGACGTTATTTTTAAAGAACGTTAGTAAGCAGTTGACAGTAGCCATTTACTTCCATTGTATGGTAAAAAATACTATTGTAGCGTCTCGACCAATCTGACACACTAATTTTAATTTGATTTAACAAAACTTGTATCACACTTGACGTGTTCAGTGTTTACTCATAACCGGAGTCAATAATCATGCAGATTTACGTTACAAGCTTATAGAATTGTACAGTAAGAAAGTTATTTCCCTTAACCAGGAAATTAACGTTCTTAGAATTGACAAGACAGTTGACCCTGAGTGGTCAGCTAAATATCTACAGTGGATCTAAAATATGAATAGTTAATTATAACTAGTTATGGTTAATTATTCATATTTCCCCATGAGCTGATTCGCTACACTATGCAAGTCAAAGGCTACCCTGAACAAAATATCTTCAGAAGAAAGAAACTCATACAGGTTTGGAACAACATGAGGGTGAGTAAATAAATGACAATTAAAATTGAGTGAGGGCTTTCCTTGGGTTAATTTCGGTGTACTGCACAGAACAAGTAGATGTAAATTCATCTATCAGTTTTGTAAAAAGCACAGTGAAATAGATACAAAATTTTGTTTTGCTGTTCTACAAATATTGTTACTCTCACCTCGTCGCTGGAATCAGACATAGTGATGTTAAACAGAGCTTTAAGGGCTTCCATGGCAAGCTCATTGTTTTCTAAAGAAATGGGCAGGGCTTCTGGTTTAGGGGGCGTGGCCTCATAAGGCCCCACCCAAAGGACGTCAAGGGTGCGTTCCAGTATGTCAGTGAGCAGCCTCACTGCACCCGCCTCCTTCTGAAGCATGCCACGCACATCCGTCCGCAGGGCGGAAAGCAGAAACAGCAGCCGGAGGGAGAACAGGCCCACCTCATGATGGGACGAGCTGACCAAATGCAAGCGGGCACACAGGCCCTCTGCCAACTTCACATCAGCGCCCACCTGCTGTGCCGGTACACTGTTAAACACTACATTGCACAGGCACTTGAGGGCCTCCACTACAACCCTCTCCTCCTCTGTTGACTGTGCCTCCTCTAGTGGCTCTCCGTCGTGTCCCGTCACATGGATCCGGGCCAGTCCTGCTAGAGTGAGGATGCCCTCTTTGGTGGCTACGGGTCCAAGTACACGCTTGTCTCTGGACAGGATGCGCAGGGTCTCCAGGCAGGTGCTTTGGCAAAGTGGATGATCTGACCGACGGAGGACTGTAAGAAGACCCTGACACAATTTCTGCAGAAGGGACCACAAAGCACAAGAGGTCGTTGATTGTTTTAAATAAAACAAGGTACTGAAATGACAAGGAACATACCAAATTGAGATCGTTTTGAAATACAAAACAAAACAAACCATAAATATGTTACTCACAATTCGTGCATCCTCCTCTTTGTGGTCAAAGGCAAACGTGTGGCTGTTCTGAAATGAAATGTCAACATGAGATAAACAGATCCCACGCTTGGATCTGTCTCAAACCATAAAGAAGCCTGGTCTAAGCTGGTCGATCATCTATGACGTTCCATAAATCATCTTGGCCACTTTAAGGAAAGCCATTACAGGCAAAATCATTGTTTTTATGCAGTGGTCAATTTCTGGCTCTCTCTTTTTTTTTGCTTCCTTGTCTGCTTTCAGAATACTAAAAAAGAAAACATCAAGATACACATTTACTGTAACTATTTACATTATCTATTATATTTTTTAATATTATATTATTTTTACATATATATATATATATATTTTTTTTTTTTCTCCATGCACTGACTCAGAATTCACCACTTCAATAGCAATTACACACACAACAAGTCTTAAGTCGCTTGGGTATATTTGTAGCAATAGCCAAAAATACATTGTATGGGTCAAAATTATTGATTTTCTTTTATGCCAAAAATCATTAGGACATTAAGTAAAGATCATGTTTCGTGAATATATTTTGTAAATTTCCTACTGTAAATATATTAACTTAATTTTTGATTAGTAATATGCATTGCTAAGAAGTTTATTTGGACTACTTTAAAGGCGATTTACTAATTTTTTTTTATTTTTTAGCACCCTCAGATTTTAGATTTTCAAATAGTTGTATCTCAGCCAAAAAATTTGATGTATAAATCTGTTTCGAAATATTGACCCTTATGACTGGTTTTGTGGTCCAGGGTCACATTTTGCGGTGATATTTTTTTACAGAGGTTATTAATATACAATTATCCTGATTTATAACACTTTTCACCCCTAAAACATTTTTTTTCTAGCTGTTGACAGTATTATCTGATGTATGGAGTGATAAAAAAAATATCATAAATATCTGTAAAAGCCTTTGACAAAATTAAACAATTTTATACCTGGATTTATCCAATACTCAGATCTGTGCTCTGGAAATGCACGCAAATTAGTTTATAGATAATGCCTTGTTTGCATATTTAAACATGACATTTTAGCAAAGTTGTAATATTTTTGATATCGTTAATGTAAGTAATCTCAACATTGGCAATGTTTTTCCCAAATTCTATCCAATTAATATGTGGTACTTTCCTTAAACTGATATTGATTGTCCATGATGAATTTCATTACAATTAGATGAATCACAGTACCAGTCTCTTTCTGCAGTGCAAACTGTTAACTACAACTTAACTAACAGTGGTTGACTTTACTGTTCCTATAGGAGTAGGTAAAGGAAAATCCTGTACTCTTGAGATTTTCTACAGTAAAACATGCAGCGTCATTAAAATGAAAAAGCAAATGCCAAATATGAGGTTAAAATTAGCCATTTGTGTTTAAAAACAGTCAAGTTGGGTGTATCATATTGCTATCATGGCTGGCTAACAGCTGGAGAATGCTAGTTTACGATCCCAATGCCTCGTGTTTTTAATCACTAAATACAAAGCAGGTACATATTTAAAGCTCAGGAGCAAAGCATTTTTGCACTGAGATCATCAATCTTTTTGTAGGTTCATACACACACCGGGTATATTGAGATTAACGGGCGGCTAACTCGCTAATATCTCCAATGCTAGCGCGCAATAAAACAACATGAGATGGTAAGCTAACAGTAGTCTCTTTACCTCTATGTTATACTTCTGCAAAAGCTTTTCAGCTCCCTTGTCATCTCCACCGTCGATCACAGACAGAATAGCAGTCAGACTCATCTCTGAATGTTGCTTTTGCCGTCCACTTACAAACACTGGCAGCCCTTCTTCTTATAACAACAGTAAGGATGAGAATAACACGCACCTCCTGTTTCTCTCATCTGTTCAACTTTAACCCGTCAAACGTCACGTTTCTCGACAACAGTCCCTCGGGCACATGACATCCTGCTGGAAAATCTTATTTAAGATGGTAGCTGGTGGTTTGTTGATGGTCATTAGCTTCTGCAAGCTGACCAGCAACAACAAACCAGCTACCAACTGGGAAAACTATTGACCTGCAACTATCCTTCCAAAACACAGATGCTGACTTTTCAACAGAAAATAATAGATCCAATAGCTACTGCATTATGTTTAGGTTTATCTTTTGTAAATCACTTTGAAAAATGTCTGCAAAATGTAAATGTTTTTCTGAGCCAGCCTTTAAAATTACTTACACGAGTTTCACAATTTGAGTTGAATTACTGAAATAAATGAACTTTTCCACGACATTCTAATTTATTGAGATGCACCAGTATATTATCTGCAATAATTAGTTACATCTTGTGCATCGTCTTCATTAAAGAGCACAGAAGGATTTATCTGAAGGTTTGCATGCATACTTCTTGCCAAATACGCCTATCAAACTCTGACTTTCACAATTTTCTTTTTATGCTACATTTCATTAAAGTGCCCTTTTCAATGAATACTTGAGATGTGTAAGGTCTTTTTTAGAGTGCAAGGTGGAAATAGTAATGCACAAATAAATAAATATTCATATTTAAAGTCAAATTATCAGTGCGTGACCATTTAAAAAGTAATTGAGTGCATTAATCTGATTTATTAGACTTTATTTATCAGTGCTGGTTTAACAATTTAAACAATTCTGCATTGTAACAAGTTCAATATTGATTAGCTCAATACCTGTCCATGTCAGTCCTGTCAATACTGCTTTATATATAGCAATATAGATGTACAATGAAATTCTTAATATGTATATTCCAAACATATAGACATTCAAACACAAATAATAATAAGATATAATATGAACTGGGTTTTAAAAAATCTTTATGTGGCACAAATAAATCCACATATCTCATTTACTTTGTTAAATGTGAGCCAAAATCATCACAATTAAAAGAACCAAAGACTTAAACTACTTCAGTCTGTGTGCATTGAATTTATTTTAATACACGAGTTTCACAATTTGAGTTGAATTACTGAAATAAATGAACTTTTCCACGACATTCTAATTTATTGAGATGCACCAGTATATTATCTGCAATAATTAGTGACATCTTGTGCATCGTCTTCATTAAAGAGCACAGGATTTATCTGAAGGTCTGCATGCATACTTCTTGCCAAATACGCCTATCAAACTCTTGACTTTCACAATTTTCTTTTTATGCTACATTTCATTAAAGTGCCCTTTTCAATGAATACTTGAGATGTGTAAGGTCTTTTTTAGAGTGCAAGGTGGAAATGGTAATGCACAAATAAATAAATATTCATATTTAAAGTCAAATTATCAGTGCGTGACCATTTAAAATGTAATTGAGTGCATTAATCTGATTTATTAGACTTTATTTATCAGTGCTGGTTTAACAATTTAAACAATTCTGCATTGTAACAAGTTCAATACTGATTAGCTCAATACCTGTCCATGTCAGTCCTGTCAATACTGCTTTATATATAGCAATATAGATGTACAATGAAATTCTTAATATGTATATTCCAAACATATAGACATTCAAACACAAATAATAATAATAAGATATAATATGAACTGGGTTTTAAAAAATCTTTATGTGGCACAAATAAATCCACATATCTCATTTATATGGTAACAGCTGTCACCACAGAAGTTACTGAGTGCTTTTATTTACAAGAGAAAGTGACTAAAGATAATAAATGTTACATTTTCATATTCTTTCCTTTTTATTCCTACCCATAGGGTAATAGGTCCACAGTACCTTTGAGTGCATTCAAGAACACACAAACCTAGGTTAACACTTTTCGGCTCCTAAAATTATACAAAACTGGATATACATTTCAAACACAGATAAACAATGCAAAGGGACACAATGTTACAAAGCTACAGAAACGATTTCTAATATTCCCCCTGCCTCACACTGGGGTAATTCTGCATTTGTGTAAAATGAGAAATCTTACTTTCACATTCACATGCAACAAGTACTGACATGAGTGGCCCTTATTTGTTTGAACTCCTATGACGTACGTATTCTGGCAGCAGACCAAGAAGGCGTTCTAAGATAAAATATTAAGGCATTTCTTCCTGTTGCTGAGAATGTGTTATGTTTATGCAAGAAAAGTAGCACACTTTGATGCTGACAAAAGCAAACCCAATGTGGTGTTGTTAACATCACTGTTTGACGTCAAACACCCAGTCTGTGGTAACAGAACACCGTGAGCTGCGTACATATTTACGTTGAAACGAGGTCAGCAATCAAAGTTTTTTCTCAGTAAATGAGTGAGTGGCCTATAATACTCATGAGAGATAAATGATAAACAGGCAGGGAAAGGCACAACTGGGACACTGCCTTTTTTGCACTCACAATGATTGCGTTTTCGAAAAGAGTTTCATTGGCAGCTTGCACTGTAAACAATGACCACACCAATACAAACATCTCTGACACAATGTCATTCCCACTCAAATACATTCTCTGGAATTATGTTAAATATGGGCTGCCGCTGGTTTATCTGTCCAGCTTTGCGCACAGCTTTGCACACGCAGACATTGCCTCTTGGAAAGAGACTCTCAGAAGGGTTCAATCATTTTGCCCACCCAGTCGTGGCCTCCCCGTTAATATAGGCGAATCCTGGAAAATGTTGCGCATGCTCATATTCAGAGTTCCTGCGTGGGGCGAGAGGGGAGTACATGTCTCCGGTGGAGTAGCGTGAAGTGTGGACAGCGGGGCTGGAGTAACAGCTGTTGGCCGAGGGCACATCTGGCCATCGGGGGGTCACCGCACTCGAGTGTAGAAGCGGAGACCCGCTCATCAAACAGGACTCCATTCTGGACATCTGTGGATACTATAAAACAGGGAGACATGCATGAGGACTATTGCAAAATATCAGAGAAGTTGCTCATGTGGTGCATTTTCTAAGCAAATCTCATCTTCTTTCTTCATGTTAATAAAGCCATAGGCCATTTTTTTAGGCCATGCATAAAGAGTGTTTTTGCAATGTAAAGTAGAGTGCCTAAAACACCCTTAACCACAGTCAAATTACTGTATCAATATAATTAATAATAATATAACAGCAAAAATATGTTGATATTTCATTAAAATTATTTTAATAATATTATTAATAATAATGACAATAACAGTAATAAAAAAATACCAAAAAAATAATACATTAAAAGTAGCAGTAAAATGCCATTTCTTTATTTTTGATTTAAGATATAATAATAACAATCAACAAAAATATTAACATTAATAATAATTATAATATAATGAATATTATTATTAGTAGTAGTAGTATGGCATCGCTTTATTTTTCATTTATGATATATAACAATTGGAAGACAAAGAATAATAATATAATTTCAATTACTATTGTTGTTGTTGTTTATCTTTTGCTATTATATCAATTCAAAAATAAAGAAATGCCATACTACTATAACTACTACTACTACTAATTATTATTATTATTGTTTGTTATTTTTGCTGTTATTAATAATAATACTAATAATACTAATAAGCATATATTTTTATACTGTAATTAAACAAACAAACAAATAAATAAAACTGGAAAATGTACTGGTAATTTTCTGCCAGGACATTATCCATTAACTTTACAGACATTTTAGTTTAAAAATTCCTTTTATACACTGTGCCCTATTTTTTTTATTTTTTACAGTGTATGCATTGAGTCACATTTTTTGTCTTTTTATTACTGATAAAATAATGATGCAAGACTATCTAACAATTTTCTAACTAGAAGTGCCAAACAATTTAACATAATTTGAACATCTGTTCTGCATGCACAACAGAAAAATGCCTTTTAAGGTAACACTGCACTTTTTCTTAAAAGACCCCCAGAAAGGTATTTTTGCTTCCGTGTGTAACAGACCAAAAACAAAACTGGGCATGTCAGCTCAAGATATGTGTCTATATGAAACACTGTTCTCTCAGGGGAAGTCAGCATAATCTTCATTTGTCTCCTCTCCATTGCCTCCTTCAGAGTAGCCCTCTCAAACAAAGCACGGACATTGTATCCATTTTAAGTTGACGGAAAATAAGTGGAAGTAAAAATCTATAAGTGCTCTCTAAATAGAAACCGTCAACAGTCAGAGCCTTTATGAACGGCTGCGGCATGGAAAAAAGTCAGGCGGGGTCAGAGACCGAGATGTGTTGCTTGGTGACCTTTCGTTCATGCAGAGAAAAGAGACCATTGAATAACAATATTTTAATAAACACTTTTCCATCTGGATCTCCGGCTGCTAGTTGTGCTGTCTGAGGCAGTCATTGAGTAGATACTGAGTGTGTGTGTATGGGGGGGTCTCTTGGCTCTAGCCGGTCCACCTTTCAGAGTCTGCATCCGCTGTGTGGAGGAGAATTCAGCTACACTGCTTCTGAAACTCTGAGGCCCAGCTGATCCCCCATTACAAAGGCAGGCTGGGCCAGAGAGCTCTTAACAGGAAATTACCATCACACCCGCTTTGACTTTCAATATATGTGACGCAGACCCCTGCCTCTCCATCCACAACCGAACAGTTTAATTCAACTGTTCACACTCTCTCTATCTCAAGGACTATACAGACTACTTAGCATTCAACTACTCACTCAGTGTCTGAGCTAGAAGCATGCAGCATGAACATTTTGTATACACCTGCATACTAAAATGAACATTTCACACACTGAAAAACCATCATGCTTGTCCACAATTCAGTAAACCAATGCAAATATTTATGTATCTCCTCCTAGAGCTTTCAGGCAACATCCACCAAACTTGGCAAAAATAAACATGTATTTAAAAAAAAAAATCTATTATCTAGAAACAAGAAAAGCGACCACATAGCTTTCAAACTTGAACTCTCTTGAAATTAAACAATTATTCAAACTACATACTGTTTGAACTTAAAATACATAATACTCACATCCTTCAAATTTCAAATATTCCAAGTACTACGTAAACTCTATATTTACCTTGTCAAGGGAATTTGAACTTCTTAACAAGGCTTTTTCCAAGCCAGCATTCAAAGTTTTCTCAAATCTGCATGGAAAATGTTGCTTTGGGTGATTCATGCTAAAGTAATGGCAGCATTTTGAGATTTAGCAAGTGCTTTTACAATAAACTTTAACCCTAGAGTTCTCTAGAGGTTTAACAAAGACAATTAACTGAGCTTTTTCATCTTTGTTCTCATTCAGAAGTGAACATGCTTTAAATGCATATGCTAAATGAACTGTATTTCTGATCAGGAGTTCAGCCTATTACCCTAGTGTGTGCTGAGGTAAGCAAGCATTCTCTATCCATAAACCTCTGTGGATAACAGTTACCAGAACATTTCAGATGCTAATGACTGTAATACATCAAGCACCATTCACATTCACAAAAGTATTCTTCTCTCAGTTACAAACCCTGTAAAAGAGACAAGGATGGAATACACTTCCACTCTAAATACTGGGGAATACACAACCATTTCCATCAGTTATTAGGTTTACTTTCTTAATGTTTGTTCCTGGCCTCACTGTTCATGATTCATCTTTGAATTAAATAGTTTGCTTTTGTCAAATCAAAAGTGATTTTTTTTTTTCTGAAACAACTTTCCTTTTAGGCTTAAGATAAAATCAGTGGATAAAATCAAGTCCAGTCAAACTAATAAAAATAAAAATTGTAACCATAATTCGCAACCACTAAAATTGGTTGCAAATACAACTAATGCATATAGAAGCCTATATCTATATCTATATCTATATCTATATCATCTATAATAATTATGACATAAAAAAACAGTCAAAATAATGATACTCCGAGATAAATCTTAAGATTAAAAAAGGCATAATTATGATATACTACTATAGTACTATAATAATTATGAGATAAAATGTAATGAGATAAAATTATGACTTACTTTCTCATTATTTTGACTTCATATTACATAATTGTGGCTTAGTGTCATAATTTCAACTACTATGAGTCATAATTATGAGATAAAAAGTTGAAATGACAGTCAATTAACAAAAAGTTTGTCATAATTTTGACTATCTCATAATTATGCCAGTTTCTGACTTATGTCATAATTATGATTCATCATAAATGTGATTTCAACTGACATTAAACCTTTTTTCAGACCAAGTATTTTGAAAATTAAAGGTGTTGTCTAAGAAAATTGTGAAACTATATTTTATAAAAATAGTTCAGAGCTTGTGAATAAATTGTATCATATTAAAATAATACTGTATGATTTTATCATTTTGGTGGGAGGAGCCTAACCTGTCCGGAGGTCCGGTGGTATGAGGAATAGTGCAGAGGTGTGGGCAGTCCTGGTTCGTGGGTTAAACTGGAGTACTGACTCTGGATAGCATGATGGTGCTGGTTTGCGTAGCTGCTGTAATTATAGCTGCCAGTATACCTAGAAAAAAAAACGTACAAATCTCTAAAAACATTTCATAATCCACACTGTAATGTTGTATTCAGCACATCGTTTAATGTCTAATGAATTTGGGGACTCACCCATGCTCATCTCGATATGGGTAAACTGGCATCCTGTGAGTAGATGAGGAGCCGTGTAGAGGGGGTCCGCCTCTCATGCAGGAAAGCTGGGATCCGGGCTCGGGTGTGCTGCCACCTGAGGTTGTCACTGTGTATGTAAGGGACCAGGTATATGACTGAACAGCTCCTGGCACATACACAGACATACATATACAGAGAAACGTGTTTGGCTTGTTAATTAAATGATCTGATACAGTTTTAATGGATGCATGGAATGGAGCCGTGCCAAATGTGCCACTGAATGGGAGACTGTGATGTAAGATTTGAGTTTTAGAATCAGTTTAGAGTCAGTTCTACACTATTTACCTGTGGTAGCTGATATGCTGGTGTTCTCTGGAGACTGGGCTGAATTGGGGGAACCCACTGCTGGTACACCCACCGAGTGAACAGACTTGGCGGGAGAGTAGGGTCCAGGTGACGTAGATGTGGGGGTGGAACCCATGAGCATCAGCTCTTCCCCAGAATCTGCTATAGTAGTACAAAACAAAAGTCAGCGTGTTAAAAATCAAAAAGTTAAAGCGATTTTGAAAACTTTGTGATTTTCTCTACTGCAATCACCACATGTTTTGGATGCTAGTGTGCTCCAGCTAGAAACACAATGCTGCACAACCTGTTCCACCAGACAGATAAGCACTAAACCAAGCCTAACTATGATAACTTTCATGCTGGTCTTTAATAGTCTTTCATGGCTCATATAGTATGATATTGGAGAATATGGAGCTCATAGGAGGAAAAACACCTCAATGTTATTCAAAAATTTGCAAAAATATTCAATTTGGTGCAGCTGCTGATATTTATATGGCCAAAAAGTTCAATTAAATTCTGATAATTTGTCAAATAAATCAATGAGAACAGTATAGCAGACTACTTACATAAAATTACATTTACATTTAGTCATTTAGCAGACGCTTTTATCCACATCAACATAGAAGCAATGATACGCAAGTGCTATAACAAGTCTCAGTTAGCTTAACGCAGTTCACGTAGCAATGTTTTTTTTATTATATAATAAATAAAAAGAAAACAGATAGAATAGAAAAAGAATAGAGCAAGCTAATGTTAGAGGCCTTTTTTGCTTTTGTTAATTGTATAATAAATAAAAAGAAAAGGAATAGCTAAAATAGAAAAAGAATAGAGAAGCTAGTGTTAGTTTTTTTTTTTTTTTTTTTTAAGAAAACAAGCAGTTAGTAAATGAATAGAGTGCAAGTCTAAAAGGGACACGTTTTTAAGAAAATAATTAGAATAGAGATTGCTAGAGTTAGAGGGTCAAATAAAGATGGAATTAATATCATATTAATATAAATATCAGTTGTCACTCATTATCTCCTTTTTTCCATTATCTATTTTTGTTTTTACTGTAGGTGCAAAACAAGGAGGCAATTCATTTACTTCCTAAAGAAGTATGAACTATCAAGCAGACGACAGAAGTTATGTAGTAGATTGTGTTCAGCATTGAGAGTTTTGTTTTGATCATGTTGATAATTTGTAGAGGCCTTCGAAATTTGTGTATCAAATTTAGTAGGCTTTATAAGCTTTAACTTTGTTTTTAAAAAACAGCACCTTAAAATTTATACTTGAGGTTTGACGGTGCACCATTTATGTGACTCTCTTCAAGTAACATCACCTACAGAACTAATGAAAACTACTATTTTAGTGACAAATTAGCTTTCGGTGTTGGTCTCCAGACTGAAGCCATGAGCGATCAGTTCTATTGCTTGTATCAAATGGATCTCACCTGGTGTCCCCTCTCCTTTCATAGCCCTCATCAGTTCATTGGCTCTCTCTTGGCAGTGCAAAGACTCAAGCAGGTATAGTACGTAGTCATCAAACATGAGGTGGATCAAATGGAATGAGCCTATAAGTACACAAAATAGTCCCATTTACCATAAAAAAGTTTATGTATTCTACCAATTCATGTCACCTGTCCAAGTAATAAATGAAGGCTTTGTGGACTATTCCCATACAGCATTAGCCAATCAAATGCAATTCGATTTGAATCTAACTGATTTACTGAAGCATATTTAAATGGTAAAAGCTCAAAACCAAGTCAGAACCAAGCGAGCGGTCCAACCATAAGCACTACAGAGTTACTGAAGCATATGATGCTTTGAGTCCATGTTCTGAATGAGATGGGGGAAAGAATTCATAAGGAGCATGGCACAATCCTTGCATTGTATTAGCAACTCCAGCCACTATGTGCATAATAAACATTGCGGCTATTCAGCGGACTGGGCGCAATACTGCCCGGTCATAAAATGGGAAGAAGAGGGAAAGACTTGGTGGGGGTTAGCCTTTGTTAATTAGCTGTTTTGTACAGAGAGCTGCATTATCAAAACACTGCAACCAGCTGTGCCTTTGATATTCACAGACAGAGCTGACAGGGAGGGGGCCTTTACCTCTTTTATGGCCCTTCTTTCAGTTACTTTACCATAGACAGCTAGGTGGTGTAAGCCAAGAGTTAGCAAAGCTGCCATCTTAGTTGAAAGTTGACACTTGGCGTTGTGGATTGAGGAACTTTTAGTTAACTTGACAAATCAAATGAGTTAAAAGAAGATTCATATCTACTCTCCCTAATAGGTTGATGGTGACAAAACGGTGCAGCCTGACTCACCGAAGCTGGGTGCGCTATGTAGCGTCATATCCCGGATAACTCTGGTCCCGAAACATGACCACATGAGCAGGAACTGCTGAGCTACCCTCTTCAGGCATCCGGGTCTCTTCCCCGCCACCTAAATGGAGTATTACCATGAGAAAAGCCTGTGGGAGGGTGCAGGGGCCTTAACCTTTGGGTCTAACCCCCAAGAACGAAAAACATGTCAAAAAGTCAACTATTTGATTTGCCCCTAAGGAAACACCCTCCCATTGAACTATTGTCTGGTAGGTAGTAGAAGTTCCCATGGAAACCAGATTTACAAGCCCATATCTGGACTATAATGGGCCATGAAGACATTATTAAGTTGGGGAATTGCATCACGAAAAGTCTTAAGTATGTTGTGACGGCATTTAGAGTTGCATGGGTTGGACACCTGTAGATTTAGTTTGGATTGGAAGAACATATAAACAGTGCTTGAAAAGGGCTATGACAATATTTGATATTCCTGTTTAAATGTCTCTAAAATGAATAAATTATTTTTTAAAAATTTGTAAAAATAAAAAAATACTATATAAAATCATTTTAAATTTTAAATGGCAAAAACTCAGTAATTGTTTTAAAAGAAATTAATATTTTTATTCAGCAAGGACTCGTTAAATGCATCAAAAGTGTCAGTTAAGATATTTATAATGTTCAAAGAAAAATGCTGTTCCTAACTATTACTCAAAGAATTCTGAGGGAAAAAATATCAAAGTTTCTACAACAACAAAAAAAAAGAAGAAAAGAAATACTGTTTGCAACTGATAGTAACTTAAAAAAAAATGTTTCCTGAGCACTAAATCAGCGTATTAGAATGACTTTTGAAGAATCATGTGACACTGAAGACTGGAGAAATTCAGCTTTTTGGAATTGGAATATATATATGAAAAATTCTAAGCTGAATATATATTTTCAAAAAATTCAAATATACAGTATATATACATATAATCTACATAATGAAATATATAGCTACATAATAATCATACTGCAAATTGTGAATTAAGCATAATATGAATTTCATGGTCTGAACACTTACCTTCATGACACATCTCTCCACCATAGAGTCCAGCCACTCGATGTAGGCTTCAATGGGCGACTGGTCCTCCAGCAGTCTGTCAAATTCTTGATACACTTTGAAAAACAACAGAAAACAGATAGACAGAGAGATTAACAAAATATCTGAGTAGGAAGAAGAAATCATAAGCATCCAAAATTAATACAATTCTTTTTTTTGAAGCATTCATTTCACAATATCAGTTTTAATTGCTTGCAAAAGTTGCTTATACATAATTGCAAAAATACTACTGGCACAGACTTGAGAACTCTGTATGAAAAGGAGAGAGAGAGGAGCTCAGAATCCTCTTTTGAGGACGACATGACAGAATCTTTGAACTTTGACCTGATCAGTCATGTGAGAGGTTGATGCTGAAATTAATTTGAAATGCTCCTCAGGGTGTCAAACTGTGAGGGTTAACCTCTCAAGTGTCTGTGGTTAAAGCTCGACTCTCATGGTCGTGGGAATGATTCAGCGCTGGTTGACAGCTACTGTGTGAAATCCGAATCATAAACCAGCAGGGCTTTTAACACAGCGCTGCATGTGATTCTGCTGCAATAACACACCACTAAACTAGTGAAGCACAGTAACACCAATAAATCCTTCTGAACGAAACCGGCTAGGTCTGATCTAATACTTTTTCATTTAAATCTTACATTGGATGATAAGCCTCCTCTGGTCCTCTCTGGAGTCTTCCATCGTATAAAGAGTCTGTTTAGTGATGCTGTTAAGGTCTACGTTCCTCCAGTCCTCAAGCATCTGAAAGGTGATGTCTGCACTGTGGATCACGGTTCGAGAGGCCTGCAAGGGCAAGTACATCATTCAGATTTCACCCTGCAATATGCCTGATCATATACACTTGTGTAAACATGATGGAATATAGGAAAATGTTACATATTTAACATACAATTCCTGTATACCTGACAGAGATGGTTTAACGATGTTTGTCGTTTAAGTATCTGGGAAAATCTTCTTGACACTGAGAATAAAACATATATTTGTTCAGAAATGGCCTTAGAAAGCCAGCAAAATGCACTTTGATGTTTTTCAGAGTATTTCAGAGTATATTGGCACATACATTCAAACTTTATGTTGCGCAAGTTCTCAGGCAGGTCATGTAATGCCACCTTCAGCCACTCGTCCAGCTGCTTGGCGAACTTCCTGATCACCTGAGTTAAGCTACATTATTCAAAAAACAAACAAGGACATCATGTAGTACATTACACTTAAGTACAAAGGATGATCTGACGCAATGAATTTTTGACCTTTTGTCTGGGGCAATTCAAATAAGAGTCATGCGTCATTGGCAGGAAATCTTCTGGTAAGTTAATTACACTGACGCAAAAGTATGAAATGCAGATAATGCTGATCTCAATGGCAATAGTATTTAAGGTATTTATTTAGCTTGAAGAGAAAAGTCCATTTGACCAAAGCTGATTGGTTGGTTGGTGTTTTAACAAGTTGAACAGGGTATATACAGGAATCATGGAGTTAAATTTAATACATTTTAAGACACTTTCCATACATTTTAAGACCTCATCGCCACTCCAAGTTTTAACCGGTTACATCGGCGACACTTTAACTTACATTTACTATATATTGATTGTAAGATAGCGCAACTAAACACTTACTTTGTGATAACTGAAATCAATACAACATAATTCAGAAGGGGGGAACGAAGCACAAGAGAATTAATTGAGTGACTAACCAATGCAACCCAAGAAACAAGAATTAGACCAATAAACAAAACAACTGACAAAACTTATTGAGGAGGGAAAATAAAGCTCTCCGAGCTAACAGGACAATGAGTTCACACAGTATATTCGAAAGATGTATTTGTCACATCAACTCTTATGTCTGCAAACCATAGCTGTTTTGTGGAACACTTCTCATGACAAACATCTGACTGATCAGACAGTTTACCTGTGATTACGGAGTGCTTGATTTGATGCAGACTTGACAGAGTGTC
>NW_015505666.1:610006-637947 GCF_001515645.1 Sinocyclocheilus grahami | reverse complement strand
ATGTCCCAAATATAAAAATGTCATTTCCATCCCTAAAATACACATTTTACAGTCACTGTTATGGACATTTATCATAAACACAGCTCAAATGCTTCCTACTAGTGTGGCCCAAAACATTCAGCAGTTTTATTACAGGTAGAATGCAAAATGTTTCAGTACAAGCATTTCAACCAAATGTAATTTATGCAATATTTCAAACCTTTAACCCACTGGGGAAAATCAACCCATGGCAACAGTTTAAAAGCAGCCCAATTTCGTGGAAAACAACAACAACAACAACAACAACCCTGCATCCAACACGAGCTGCAGAAGTCATATTTGACTGATCACGGCTCGAGAGTAAGGAGTGATGACTGACAAGATGTTGGAGGATTTGCTCCTCAACAGATCCCGAGCTCATTGAACAATATCTTATATCGTAAGATGTGCTGCCCTTACACAGTGCGCGAGCGATCGCGAAATCGAAAGTGACCTGCGACTGCTAGCGCTCATTCAAAAGGAATTTAAATACCCCACATATTGATAGCGGCGCCCTGATGCGCGAAAATTATATACAATATTAGAATGTGTACGGGAGCGGATGGGAGCATGCGGTAATAGTCAGAAATTCAGCGAGAGCGGGATCAACAAGCCTCGCGCAGTGTTGCCAATTTAGCACTTTTGTTGCTAAATTGAGCAACTTTTCAGACTACCCTAGCAACTTTTTCTTCCAAAAGCACCAAGCAACAAATTGAGCAATTTTAAAAATTGATTTGGCAACCTTTAGCAACTTTTGATAAGTGACTCAGACAATAAAAAGGCACACATTTTCCATCTAAATTTCACAAAAAGAGGAAACCACAGATGCCTAGCAGTACACACATCACGTGAATCGAGTTAGCTGCTATTTGCAATTGTTCAATTTAATAATAATACTTGAATAATTTGATAATTGAATAATTGTTCATTTATGACACACTTTGTTAGTAGCTTGTACCTGCGATTGTTGATCAGTTAGTATACTGTAAGTAAAATGGAAAACCTTTCAGGACATCATCCATCATCCATTGTAACCCGAAAACACAATGCGTAATTTAAAATGCAGGTAAAAGACCATTACGGAAAATTCTTTCATATTAACAGTAGATTGTGCCTTATTTTTACAGACTTTTCTTAGAGTGTAGCATACCAACTAGCTACTAATACACTGCTTAAAGCATATTAGTTGAGAATGTGTAGAATTACTAGTTTACTAGCTACTAAAAAAACTTAAATTGAAATCATTCAAAAATGTGTACGTTTTCAATAATTCAATGTATTTAAAAATAGTTATTTATATTTTAATATTATATAATGCATATTATTTTACAAACAAATCTAAATTAATCTAAATATATTTTTTGCTGAGATTTGATGATGTGACAATTTTGCGTCGTGATTACGCAATGACGTCATTGCGCAATGACATCACAACGTCATTTAGCAACTTGTAGCAACAAATCGACCTTCCTTTAGCAACTTTCTCTGAAAATTAGTTGGCAACACTGGCCTCGCGCATAACATAACAGATGATGTCAAATCTGGCAGGATTCCATAAATAAACTACACAGAACCCCACTATTCGGACAAATATACATAATGAAAAGATGATACAAAATGTAATACCTTGGAAAATGGCATTTAAGACTTTTTAAGGGCCTTCATTTTCTCTAAATTGATTGATCAACTTTTAATACTTTTTAAGACCCCGCGCACACCCTGGTGAAATACGATAAATCCAATTTAAAAACCTATTTAAGGACTCTGGCATGAGGATGTTAATTTGATGACAAAAACTGTATGTGATTCTAGAATGTTTATTAAGCATTGCATATATATGATCTGATCCCAGTGATTACTGAAAATAAAGACGCGGCTTTTACTAACAGTGGGGCTAATTTCATACAGTTGTTCGTAATGCAAATGCTGATTATGTTGAATGTGAAATATCCATATATGCACGTAAAAATCTGGTCACTTTATTTTAAGGTCCAATCCTCGCTATTAATAAAACATTAACTACGACTTTTCCCTCAATAAAGTCCTAATTTGCTGCTTAATTAATAGTTAGTAAGGTAGTTGGTAAATTTAGGTATTGGGTAGAATTAGGGATGTAGAATATGGTCAGGCAGATGATGTGTTTTATAAGTTCTAATAAACAGCCAATATTTTAATAATAGGCATGCTAATAAGCAACTAGTTAATACCGAGAACTGGTCCCAATACTAAAGTGTTACCAATAATTATATTAATATGTGATTTTACTTGACCTTAACTTGACCTTAACTTTCAGCTAATGTCACAAAGCCCTCTTATTTTGTCAAATTCTCTCTTTTCTAATAATTTCATATAGGTACAGGCACAGTCTTTCTCAATCCACCCAATTGTGATGAACAAATCAGAATCAAATCCTGTCATAATTATTTTTCTTATTAAAGGGTTAGTTCACCCCAAAATGAAAATTCTGTCATTAATTACTCACCCTCATGTCGTTCCAAACCCGTAAGACCTTCGTTCATCTTCGGAACACAAATGAAGATATTTTTGATGAAATGTGAGAGAGCTCTCAGACCCTGCATACAGCAACGCAACTGTAATGTTCCCAGGTCCAGAAACGTAGTAAGGACATCGGTAAAACAGTCCATGTGACATCAGTAGCTCAACTTCAGTTTTGCGAAGCTACGAGAATACTTTTTGAGTGCAAAGAAAACAAAAATAGCATAATTTATTTAACAATTCTTCTCCCCCGAGTTACGTCTTCCGCCATTTTGGAGAGTACCCAAGAGCGTAATCGACGTAATCAGCGTTGTTTACGCTTAGGGGAAAGCGTGCGTATGCAGTGAGATACTCTCTAAAATGGCGGAAGACGTAACTCGGGGGAGAAGAATTGAATAAATTGTTATTTTTGTTTTCTTTGCGCTCAAAAAGTACTCTCGTAGCTTTGCTTTGCAAAACTGAAGTTGAGCCACTGATGTCACATGGACTGTTTTACCGATGACCGATGCTACATTTCTGGACCTGGGAACATTACCGTTGCGTTGTTGTCTATAGAGGGTCAGAGAGCTCTCTCATGTCATCAAAAATATCTTAATTTGTCTTCTGAAGATGAACAAAGGTCTTACAGGTTTGGAACGACATGAGGGTGAGTAATTAATGACAGAATTTTCATTTTGGGGTGAACTAACCCTTTAAATATCCCATTTTACTCAGAATTATGTCACATTGAGGAAATAAAATGGATTGCATGTAATTCTTAAAGGTACTGCAACACTATCCTTAAACTGCAGGTGTATGAATTCTGTTTTTAACAAAATCAAAAAAGGCAGGAATGGGACTCACCTGTCAGGCAGAGCCTGTAGGACCGTGGGCATGAGGACTCCTGAGATGGCCTTGTACAATATGGAGTCACACACACCGACTATATTGACCACTGTAGAAGAGCACAGGACAGGGAGCATGTGGGGCGGCATGCCCTGCCAAAAGTGCAACAGGAAGCTCTGGACCTACGCATATACACAAACACAAATAAACATTGCGATAACATGACGGAATTGATCACCCTCATCATGCCACCAGTTGATCAAAGCTTGAAGAAATAGCAGACCTCATCAAAGTTGGCTCGTATGACTGTATCCAGTATCCTCTGGCAGTGAGTTCTGTACATCATGATAAAGGTCGAGACCTTTTAGAGGGAAAAAAAGCTAATTTAAATGACTTATAATACTTTCCCACAAAGAATAATTCACTTAGTGTTAATGATGTCATACCAAATTCATTCCTGACTCATGGTCATGCATTAATAAGACACCAAAAGACTCTAACACTAAAGAAAGAGGATACAAATACCAAACAACAAAAAAGCTGCTTTCACGAACAATGCCTATTTACAAGGTCCTGCCAAACCAGTGTGTAAAAAGAAGCTTTAAAGATCAGAAACTCACAAACCATTTAAAATTACAGGCGCCTTTTTAAAGCGAGACAGCTAGTGCCCATCCTTTGTGCAATGCTCGATCTTATTACCTACTCAAAAGATTAAGAGTTCGCTAGGAACCAACACATAAATCCTCCAGGTCTTCATCTAAATCCAGGCCCAGGGAAGGTCCGTCTGACACATGAAAGCAGGATCTAGAGGGAAGGGTAGTGGGCAGGAGGAGGGAGAGGGGGGTTGGAGTTGGAGGTTAGTAGTTAGAGTTTTAGTGATCTGTTTACCTTCTCCTCTGGCAGACTGGCGGGCAGATTTAAGTCTTTGACATTTGGAAAGTCTGGCAGGAGAGTGCCCAGCTTGGAGCGCGGTGAATACGCCACTGTCTGTTTGGTGACCTCTTTCTTGCCCATCTCGTTCACCCACGCAGCGCCCTTTTTAGAGTACATCACATCGTAGTACTGAGAGCTCTCTTTCACAGCGATTCCATAGTAGTGATACCTAAGAGGGACGAGCGAGTGGCAGAATGAAACTTTTACTTTGTTTGCTGACTAAAGCAGTCCTACAAAAGCAGTTAAAGCAGTCATGATTAGAAGGTTTTCATAATCTCTGCACTGGTTTTTATAGGCATGAATTAACTTCTTCCATATTATCTGTCTAGTGTAAATGGCGATACATCTCTCAATGCCTAAGATTCTCATGACTGCATCTTTTTTGACAGTTCATACATATATATATTAATTCTAAATACAAAAAAGTGGTCACCATGAACTTTAGAAGTGAGCACTTTTGATTGAGGGAACTTTTGCACAGTTTGGATCAACATTAGGGTGGATACAAAGGGGGGGAATAATTGTGCAAATATATTATCATATTTTTTATTTTTTAGAAGTAATACTTACTCCACTTGTGGGCAGTGTTGTGGAAAGTCACTTTTAAAAGTAATGCATTTCAATATTGCGCTACTCCCCAAAAAAGTTACTAATTGCGTTACTTAGTTACTTTCTATGGAAAGTAATGCATTACATTACTTTTGTGTTACTTTTTCTCACCTGGGCTGGGCTTGTGAATAAAACAAATATTAATAACAAATAACACTTATTTCAGCAATAAAAAAACCCAAACAAATGTGATGTTTAACTCAAGTCATTTAGTTCATATGGTAATCTTATTCGTATGGTTGACCATCAAAGGTCAGCACTGAGATTAAACACGTAATATACATTTGTGTTATTTAACAGATTTAATTATTGCAGGTTTGCAGAATATTCTGAGTTTGCATTTCACTGTTTTTATTAATTTCTAGGAATACTGAATCTGTTTTTGTGCAAGTAAGATGAATAAATGAATGTTCACATTTAGTCTAGAACTATAGTAACCATCATGTTTACACAGTGCACCTTAGCACTTACTCGCAATTACACTCAACATGGAAACAAGAGGTCTCAATCAATAAATGGAAACCAAAAGTTGCATTACTCATTTGAAAAAGTAACTAAAATTAAAAGTAATGTCACTTTAGTTACTTGAAAAAAGTAATCTGATTACGTAACTCGAGTTACTTGTAATGTGTTACCCCCAACACTGCTTGTGGGCTTCTAACTGTGACCTACTTGATACAACATATTTTAAAGTAACATGACAAATGCAAAAAGCTAGAAAAGTTCTTGAATAATGAACTTACTTTGACTGGCCCCTGGTTCCTAGTCTCCGTGTGGTTAACTGAGGAAACTGTTGTCTTATTATCTGTTTGGATCAGGTAAAAAGAAAAAAAATACACACATATTGAGCTTTTCTGGGCACATCTTTTATGACGTCAGTGTGTTATCTGTTACAACTATGACAAAAATATCTTCTCAATCATCTTGTTAGATGTATACATGTCCAATGACATTTCTTTTCTCGCCAATCTCTCATTCTCTCTCTGCTTTTTGTCCATGAGCTCCTTGGTCCAGCTCCCGGTGCAGAAAACTTTGCAAACAGTGAAGCTCTCTATTGTGTGGGATGAAAAAAGAGGCCAAGCTGTGAAGTTTCTGTCAGGCTTGGCTTGATAAATGAGCAGACAGGGAGGCAGGTCCAGCTCTCTCTCTCTTTTTTGTCCTGAATCAATGAAGCCTTCCTAAAGGACACCCCACGCTGCTCCAGCCACTGATCTAACATTCCGCAACATCTCACCCTTCCAAATTTCCTTTAATTACACATTAATCCAGGCCCCCTCTCTTTTTCAATATCCTCCGACAGGACCCGGGGGAGCAGGATAAGGGTGTCGGGGGGCGGCTATATGAGTAGGTGGGTTGAGGGGTTGTGGGAACAAGGGTGAACATGTTCATTGTTTATATTGTCCAGCTATGAGTTTGCAGAAGAGGTGTAAGAAAAGACCACTGGCTGTGGCTCTTCATAACACCCAGTATTATGTCATGCTTTTTTTTTGGTAACAGATGTTTTCCTTCCTCTTTCACGTGGACTTGTATGTTTATAGGATCTTTGATGAGAGAAAACTCCATGATTACCTCATCAAAACTTGACTATCATAAAAGACCCAAATATTCGATTTCATCACTGAAGGGTTGAATACAGGTTATTACCTTCCCAAAGCTTGCAGCGTTGACCGGCTGAGAATCAAGTTTCTCGCAGAAGTCCAAATAATGCATGTACAGTGCACTGCGAGGAATACAAACACCCTCTGTGATCTCATAGTTCTCCTCCAACCTGATGAAAACACAGTTTGGTCAATGCACATGGAAAGCTAGTGTCTAGAAAACACGTGTTATAAGGAATCATAAGTCAATGGAGGAAAGCATAACTGTAGTTTTAAAACAAAAAGTTACACTGTAGGTACGGGAATGATCTTCAAGCATGGCCAGCATGAAATTTTAGTTTATTTTACAGATATATTTTCAAGTAGCACTTTCAAAATTATATGCAAAATGTTCTTGCACTTACTATTTATGTTATGGCATCTATACTGTGTTTATCCTAAAATTCAAATTATTCCTCTTTTTTATAAAAGAAATGTAGTTTAGTGTGAATAGGTTCTAAGACCAATTGAAAGTTTAATTTAAACAATTTTCAATAATATTTCAAATGAGAGAAACAAGTCAGAGAGAAGGGCTTGAAAAAAATAGTATATACTATTTGTTTTAGATTTGTTTGCCAGTATAGATAGAAAAGCAAGATTTTGTATCATTTGCTGATCCTTTAATAAACGATTTCTCTGTGAGGTTGTAAGTCTGTTTTCCTTTCTGATACTTGAAACCTGACAACTTACAAGCTACAGGAGAGCAAAAACACTATTTGGGAAATTCAACAGCTGTTTTATGATCTAGAATTTTCCTAGACTAGAAAAGTGCATGATTTGTTTGAAAATCATGTAGCAATGTTTTAATGTGACATTTTACTAATTTGAGCACTGAAATTCTATACAGATGGTTATATTTCTATATAACACACATTATATTTTAGAAGAATTTTGTTGCTATTGGATGTCACTTAACATATCAAAGCTAATTATAAATACTGATCATTTTACTATGGTTAAATCCTTTCAAGAGTTCAACTGACTTCAAAGGTGACGGTAAAGATTAAAATAAGTGATTTATAAGTGACATTTCTGGTGTAGATTAGACTCACCATTGTAATGTGGCAGGTGTTGAATGTGACTTAGATGCTCGGTTGTTTTCTTTCTCCTCGTCTTTTATAAAAAGAAAAACACAACAATCAGGATCAGTAATTTGCCTTAAATATAAATAACATATAAATCCTTTAAATTAATATAAAGAAATTACACATAATATATTAGGCTATATATATATGTGAAGAGTACAGATGCAAAAAACTTCCAAGTGCCGTTTGAAATTTTCTTCTAAAATGAGCATTTTTATCAGGCTCCTATGTGTAAGTTCAGTAATTTCACTTCAATGGCAATGAATAGGTTCTTTCATTGCCATTTAAGTGAAATAACTGAACATAAACATAGGAGCCTGATAAATGGATAAAAGTAGCTTCTAAAAAAAAAAATGCTAATTTTAGAAAAAAATTTCAAACGGCACTTTTGAAGCTTTTGCATCAGATATATTATATAAAGTAAAATGTTATATACAGTGCATAATAAAGGTGTCTTTTCTTTTTCTTTTTTAAAGACATGTTCTGTCATAACACTCACATTAGGTTCCCTTGAAATAATTGTTCATGTTTCATGCAGTTTATAGTTTCATTGAATTTATTCATGAATATTCGTTTAGACTTACTTTCGTCGTTGGACATATTTCCAATAGAAGAGTGGCTGGAGAAGCGCCTGCTCTCGCTTTCGTTCAGACATCTTTCAATCCAGCTCTCTGCCAAAGTAAAATATATTTATGTAGGCTATATATATATATTTACATTACTGGTTTTTTTATTGTAAGCATAGCCTATATATGGCTGTCTTCACAGTAGCCTCTTTTTTTCTTAGATGAAAAATTAAAAACCACATGATTACAACATTATTAAACCCACAAACTTTAATTTAGCTTTCATTTATTATTTTCTGTACCATTCTATTTTTATTTAAACATAGCCTAAATTTAAAACATCATATGATTTATCTCAGTAATTCCCATCAGCAGAAGTAACAGGTGCATGGCCGCGCTGTGGTTTCTAAACTTAACTATTCTTTTTTTTTTTTCTTTTTTAAAGTTTTTTCCCACCACAGCTTGAAAAAAGAAACTGAACTGTAATTGTTCATTTGTGAATTCCAAATAATTTAACATCAGTAAACGTGGCTGTGTGTTATTGCAGCCACTGTCTATAGAGTTGAGGGGCAGAATAATGACGGTGCAATTCAATTACAATCGATTGCGCGGATCTTTGGGCAGCTGGGATTCTATTCGAAATGTTTTTAGCAGAACTGCAGGAACCCCGCATTGTTCCCGAGGCGCATTACAAGCGCGCGCCATTCTCATTTCTGCTATGCAAGTAATCCGGCTGGTGTCCTTACATCACAAAACAGAAACGCTTTTAATATAATTCGATTCGAACTTATGTCATTCATGTTTTCCCGCACGGGCCATGGCGACGGTCGCTATAGCATTGGTTGCCAGGGCTGCGAGTCGACTGGGAAACCAACAACCTGCTGATGCATCAGATGGCGGCTGAAGTTATAGTGAAAGTTATGAGACTTAAAACTTTTGTTGGATAAGTTATTTGACAGCCATCAGACAACGCACTGCTCAAACGGCAGGTGTAAAGCAAGAAGCAGTTTCGATTTTATTAAAATATTCTTATTTCATTCTGATTTGATGAAGTTATTAGTTTGGGCATCATAGTTTGGGAGCTAAAAAAAAACTTGAATCAGTTCAAGTCTCTTTAAAAGTTTTGATGCATCATAATAATCCTAATAAATCCTCATCATTAGTTTCAACAGGAGACAATCAAGCAAAACACCCAGACAGTAGCCTATCACACGTGTCTCACATAACTGGGTTAAGGCCAATTATTATCTTTATTTTAATTAAAGTTCTTAACAAACTTAAGTTTGGTTATTTTACAAGCTTTCCTTATAGTGACTTATTGTCAGATAGAGAAAAAGATAAACAAGTAAAATTTACTTAAAATGTGTATTATCCTTTGTATTACAAAATATATAAGGTAATTAAAAAAATGGCACTATCAGTGATAACACCAGACAATAACAAGCTGTCTAAACTATTTATTTGACTTTTTAAAATAGCAATAATACATTATTTGGAACGCCACCAATTGGTAATTATTACTTTTTTAAACAATTTAGTTAAATTTTTGCTGACATTTTATTTGAAATATATTTACATTTGAAAAAGTATCATTATTCTGCAGCTGTTATTTTGAAGCTCAACAAATATTTTTTTCTTAGAAACTAATTCATCTCTGTCAGCGTTGGCTTAGTCAACTGAGATCAGATTTTCAGTCTGTAACTGAATTATTTGCTCTGTGAACAGTTTAAGTGCTCTAAATAATTGGATTAAATCCAATCTAACGGCGAGACTGATTGGAGATCGTTCATAATCATGCATTAAATATCAGAGTGAAAAAGCGTCATTTAAATATAGCAAATATTCAATAATTAACTTCTAATTGTTTTCCTAGAACAATTGCACTGAACCGAATTGAACTGAGTAACTGCTTTTTGAAGCCACATGGAACGTGTTTTAAAAACTAAATTAGTAAAACACTACAGCATAACATCTGTTATCTAAATATTCTGTACAGATTATAATGTTGTTTTCAAGCAGCAATTTTATATTTACCAATAGTACAGAGTGCAGTTTCACTCGAGTCAAAACCTGGCTTGAGCAGGTGCCTCATTTTCATAAAACTTTTAAACTGGACTACAAACTCAGAACTGTGACCAAAATTTAAGGTCACATTGCTACTCCGTAAAACTGCCGTCCACTTTACGTAATCCCAAAACCACGTAAAACAATAATCTCAGCAAAAGAGCACCCATCCTGAGCAATTAAAAACATGCCAATTTATCTCTTGGTGAACAAGAGCTTCCCTGATGGAAGGTTAAATAACTTTTTCTGATGCCAATCTCAGGTCACACAATCTCAAGGCCCGCTTCGCGTTCCAAAAGAGGCCAGATCCCAAACGTCCCGATGTCATGGAGGTGCAGCAGGAACCAACCTGTGGAATCCATGTCAGGCTCTTCCAGCAGCCCACAATGCATCCTTTTCCCATGCACGTTCCAGGGGCTCCTTTGAGAAAATGGCTCCGTGCAGGACTCCCCCTCCTCAGCTCCCTCCGTCTCTCCAAGAGAACTGCCCGGTGCTGAGATGGATAAGATGTGAGGTCCGTGGAGAGGGTGGCGGTGGTGATGGAGGTGGGGGTGTGGGTTGTAGGAGCGGGTAGGGTGGAGAGGGGGTCACAGACTCCAGAGATCCAGCGGGGGAAAAGCCAGAGCCGTCAAAATGTTTGCTGATGTTTCATGGGAAAGGGGCTGATTTTATAGGAGCCCTGATGGGGGACATGTCATTGATAGGCTCGGCAGGCTGATGAATGGCTTCGAGTCAGATGGGGATGTGGCAAGGCTCACTGGAAGTCTTTTGTGAGGCTGTTTTGAATAAGAAAAGCTCCCTTCCCAGAAAAAAAAAGAGGCTTAGATCTACGCAAACCCAGCACTGTGGCCTCCCCGTCTCCCATTATAGCATTTAATACGTTTTCGTACCCTCTCCTCACACGCACATACACACTCTGCCCCCACTGCTTTAGTTTTAAAGTCCTCCTTCCAAGGGCCACTTTTTGGCCCATTGCAAAACTTTTTTTTTGATGTCTTCAACTCCGAAGCTCTGGAAACGTGAGCGTCGAAGTTGCATTCATTCAAAATCGATGCAAAAAACGTTGAACTCACACAAATGCATTCCATCGTCATATTGGATGCTTTTAACACCAAACGCCCATTAAGGCAGTTGGCAAAACTGGAAAGAGAAAGTTTGGTGGACCCCCTCCCCTTCATGCTCTCTCCTTGAAGCAACCTTATTTTAGTGTGCTGGGAGGAGAGTGCGGCCACAAAGGAGGGAAGTAAAAGTGTAGAGCCTGAGGCAGGGAGGGCTCTGATGGAGTGCCTACAAACTGCAGAAGGGAAAGCTGTGATTAGAATATGAATGGATCCACGGGGGAAAGAGAGAGAGAGTAGGAGAAAGGGGGATTATGGTGGAACTGCTCCCCACTTGCTGGATGGCAGAGGAACGCTTGCTCCTACATCTATCGACTGCGCAGGCGTAAGGATGCCACGACAGGCTCCTCGCTGTGTGGCGGCAGGACTTCAGCTGGAGATATTTGTCATTTGAGGTTTGGATGGAACTAATGTACGGTGGCCCCCAAAATGTGTTTAAACACTTAAAGATTAGAACATTGAGTTAGAAAATATCAAACCAACTGCCAATTATTTAAAAGTTAAAACAACAGATATACATGGAAATATCTGAGTTTGGACACTTTCTGGTTGTCAAATGTTAGTGTAAAATATCCTTAGATGGCATAAATGTTCACCTGTGTGAACTTGAGAACTTCTAAATACTTTCAAAGTAGTTAAAGTTAATTTTCTTTGCAGATGTCATTGGTTTTATATTTTATCGTATAACCAACACTGAGCCATCAGTTATTACAGCATAGCATCTTTGCTTATTGTCCATTGTTGGCAACAGCTGTTTTTTGGTCCACAGCGGCTATGCTATGGCTCAGTTTTCCAGTTTGCTGTCTAGACATTGACTATTGTTCAAAAGGTCGGGGTCAGAAAGATTTGTTCTTAAAGAAATAAGTCTTTTTATTCAGCAAGGACATATTAAATTCATAAAAAGTAGGGTTAAAGACATTTCTGTTTCAAATAAATGTTGTTCATCTATTCATCTAAGTATCCAGAAAAAATGCATTAGTTTCCACAAAATATTAAGCAACACAAGTATTTTCAGCAGCAAATCAGCATATTAGAATGATTTCTGAATGATAATCTGACTGACACTGAAGTCTGGAGTAATGGCTGCTGACAATTCAGCTTTGCCATCATAGGAATAAATTACATTTTAAAATATATTAAAATAGAAAACTTATTATGACTTGTAATATTATAATTTCTTTAAAAAAAAAAAAAAAAAATCATAACTCCAAATGTTTGACAGTAGTGTACCTCTCATATTAAAAATAAGTAAACAATAAATAAAACAGAACTAATACTACAAATCTTCAAAGAAACAGAACAAAATAACAAATTGAAAGCTTCATCTAAAGGCCAGTATACCAGCTTTCATTTGAAACTATGGATTAACCATCACCTCTAACAAGCTGGGAAGTGGATGGCGAGAGAGAGGCAAACATCAATGAAAATTTCCTTAATTACAGTTTTAAAGATGGAGGCTGTGAAGGAAAGGAGGGAGGAGGAAGGCAATCTTTGCATCGTCTCCTCAGAAGACTTCCTTTTTCTGTTCATCTACCCTCAGTCTCATTAGCCCCTCATTAGCTAGGACAGGTGCAGCCGGCCAAAAGAGACACCCTCAGACCCTTATACCCCCCCCAACCAGCGAGTGAGCCGCACTGTCAGTGCCCATTCTACCGATGTGAGATGCATTCTTCCAATCAAAGCCTTCCACGGCTGCTTGGTGGGTGGGAGCAATCTTTGAATAGTGGATGATTTGGTGTATAAAAAAAGCAGCAAAGTGGGAAGGTGGTCAATGTAACAAGCAGCTCCTTTCTGCTGTCAGTGTTGTCACATTAACACTTCATCAAGACTGCTCAATACTTCCACCCCCAATATTTTCTGATCATCACTCTTAAAAAAAAAAAGAAAATGTCTTGAGATGCAACAAAAACAAAATGTACACATTATTCATAATGTACCTTTACTATTTATTTGTTTATTATAAAGCAAACCTTACCATTCTAAAGGCAAACTGAAACAAATAAATCGACATATTTCAGACAGCACACATACATACTGTAAACTAGAGGAAATGCCAATAATCAGTTTATTCCCTTCAAGTCAAAAAAAAAAAAAAAAACCTACATTCAAGCAGGCACTTCTTTTTATATATATATATATATACATACACACAAAGCTGTTTAACAAAAATGAAATGAACATGTTTCAAGTGAGGCTTAAACAAATGTTTTATGCAGTCCTTAATAATACTGTATCACTCCTCTGTGTGTAAAGCTTTGGCGAATTGCTGTAATCACTCGCCTTCACTCGTTGTATCGAGCCAGTTTGAGGCGAGGGATGATGTTCATGGATTGCAGCTCTTGGAAGAGCAGTTTGCAGGCATATGGAATTCGTAGAGACGACACATGGCATGAAGACTTGCAGTAATGACACCTGCAATAAACAGAAAATTCTCACTAATAAATCCCTTTGATGCACTTGTGACTACATTATTATTGATACTGAAAAAAAAATAATAATACACTACAGTAATGGATTATACTGACCATCCTGAATATCCCAGCAAGCCACATTGGTCACACACGTCCACCTCAAAAGCATCACTGGAGATCATCAGTCGCTCAAGCAGCAGCATGCTGGCTCCATAGCCAATGAGACAGTCTCGTTCCATCTCTCCCAGACGGAGACCACCATCCCTGGAACGACCCTCTGTGGGCTGCCTGCATTACAATAAAATTAAAAACAATAAAATTTGATTTTAATTACAATAAAAAATAAAAGACAGAATAATAAACAATTTATTACCCTAATGAATAAATATTACAAATCAAATTTCAGAGAACACGTATATTTGGATTTCTTACCTAGTGAGTACTGCTCTCGGACCACGTGCTCTGGCATGCATTTTATCCAGCACCATGTGCTTCAGTTTCTGATAATAGACTGGACCAAAGTAGATGTAGGCTTCCAGAGGTTCCCTAAGAGCCAATTACCAAAAAAAAAGTATTACAGTAATGTGCAACAGAGAAGAAAACTCAGATTTTTGCAATACATAAATATTCAAATATAAAACGTAACTGTTAGTTTCAAAATTATTATCAATATTAAATTAAGTATGGTAACGCTTTACAATAAGGTTCCATTAGTAAACATGAGTTAATGCATTAACCAACATTAACAATGAGTAATATATTTTTTGTGGTATTTATTAATTCCTTCGTTAATGTTAATTAATAAAAATACAACTGTTTTTTTGTTGGTTCTTGTTAGATTAGGTCCATTAAATAATGTTAACAGATACAACTTTTGATTTAATTATGTATTAGTACATTTTGAAATTAAGATTAATAAAGGTGTTAGAAATATATATATATATATATATATATATATATATAAAACAAGAAATTAATACTTTTTTTCAGCATGGATGCATTCAATTTATCAAAAGTGACAGCAAGGACATTTATAATGCTACACAAGATTTCCATTTCCAATAAATGACATTCTTTTGAACATTCTATTCGTCCCAAAACTGTTTTCAACATATTGAACACCAAATCAGCATATTAGAATGATTTTGAAGAATCATATGACACTAAAGACTGAAAATTTAGCTTTGCCATCACAGGAATAAATTGTATTTTAAAATATATTAAAATTGAAAAATGGTATTTTAAATGGTAATATTACAGGTTTTTATGAAATAAATGCATTCTTGGTGAGCATAAGAGAAACAAAAATGTTTTTAAAAAACCTTACAGACTCAAACTTATGAATGGTAGTGTGTATTATGAGACCATTCAGAAAAAGAAAAATACAGACACACACACACTAAAATCTGAGCCAGAAGTATTTGATTTAAAAATCTCCTGCCAAAGGAATATGTATTTACTGCAAAATAGCCAGCTTTAGTACTTTATCCTGCTTATTACATGGCTAATTAACACATAAATATGCTTAAATCTTGATTTTCATTAGTTGCCTGGGTATTCTAGAAAGTATTCTAGAAAGCTGTGTAATAAGGCATCTGAATTAAATCCTGAAATAAAAGGTTTAATATTAATTATGAATCTTACTTAATGGCTTCTTTAAATGTTTTATATAAAACCACAAAAGTGTAATCTCTGGAACAGGTAAATTCATTCAAATATAAACATCATATACTTTTATGATGGAAAGGACGTACAGTCATTCTGGAGGGATAACCATGAGGGTTCATGATGATGTCAGGGCAGATTCCCGAGTCACAGAAGGGCATGTCCTCTTGAGGAACAATCAATCCACACACACCTGTAACAGAAAAAATTTCCCATATTACAAAAACTATGTCAAAGACATCCCTATATTCAAATGGTCTGCAAGAAATGTTAACTCTACCATGTCAGAGCTGACCTTTCCCATAAAACTTAATTGATTTTTGAGTGATTTCAGTCACAAACAAATGCTTGATGAGAAAGTGTGAGGTTTATGTAACTTTCATCTAGTCCAAAGGCCTACAAAGCAGACTTATTCAGGTCTGCTGAAGTGGAACCATTGGAAATTCAGACTGCAGGACAGAGTGAAAGTGGTCCAAAGCGTTCAGTGAGAGTGTAAATGTTTGCGGAGGAGCTCCTCACTCTTCCCGCAGCCAGAGCAAACACATTATTGGGCCATTTGCAAGTGATAAAAGAGAAGAACAGGGGCAGGAAGTGAGGAGAGGTGCTTAGCTGGACAGTGAGAAGGGGATTATGCATCCATAGTTCCCCTTTACCATAGAGTGCACAAAGAAAGGTTCAACTAAGGAGAGCGATAAATCCATAAGCAAAAGAAAAGAAAAATCTAGGCTCTTGAGAAGAACTTGGGTAGTCAAAATTAATTAAAAATTATATTTATACACACACATACATCGCATACATCGGCTCTTCATACTAGAAATATACTAGGATCAGGATTATTATATATCAATATTTTAACATTTTAACATTTTATTTTAACATTTTCATATAAATAATATAATTTTACACAGATTTAATCAGATTACTCAATATTTTGGTTAAATGTTTAATTTAAGACCAAAATAAGTACCTAAAGCAACGCAACAATGAATTCACAAAAATAGATAAGTAAATAGAAAATTATTATTATTATAACACAATTTATTATAGATGTCACTTCACAGTAGTGAATGTTTCATTTTGCTCAATTAATAAAAAAAATCTGATTAGTTAAACAACTATATCAACAGTTTACTTGATTATGCCACCCAAACTGTAACAGTTACACTACTGTTCAACTGTTTGGAGTTGGTTGATTTTTTTTTTTTTATGTTCACCAAGGCTGCAATTAATCAATGATAATCTGATCAACAATTGTGCTGCTTATTTTTTTGGAAACCGTGATACATTTATTTCAGGATTCTTTGATGAATAGAAAGTTCTAGGGATGCACAATATTGGATTTTTGCCGATATCCGATATTTTTAAACTAATTTTGGCCGATACCAATATATTTCCTTTTGTTTAGAAACAACACCAAGTCTATCCTGTTCAGAAATTATAAGCAATATATTTTTAATTTTGGTTAGTTTTTAACAAGAACTTTGTTAGAATGAAAAAAACAATAATGAAGGTTTTTTGACAGTACATTGAAAATAACTATAAATAAACTATATATCAATCGCTGCATTTATTTTCCCAGAAAGATGCAGTTAACCCTAACATTTTATTTTAAGATTTAACATTTGTAGATGGTCTAAAGCAAAAGAGTTGTAAAAATTCAGAAAATCTTTTAGAGCTTATGATTTGTTTAAAAAATAAAACATTACACATTAATGAATAAATCAGTATATTTAATTTTTAAATCAAATTATTTAATTTACAAGTGTCATGTTTGTGATTTTTCTTTCATGTAAGCTATAGCTTCTGACCTTTAAATCAAAACATACTAATTATTTTATGACATCAATTACTGCTTCATTTAATCAGAAATAACCGTCTAAATGTTATTTGTGTAGGCTATTTGACTTTTAATTTAATTAGAAGTAGGCCAACAGCAGCCCCTAAAGATTAAAAGTCCTTACAGAACGGCTGTTAGGACCTGGGGGAGGCTGCCGCTGCTGCCACTGCACCTGCTATTACTGTTTATGACACACCAAACGCGTCATTCTGTATGTGCTTTCACAGATTAAATGCAGCGATCCAAAAGAGTGAATCTAATCATCATTCAGACAAAACTTTGCTTCAAGAATTAGCCACACTGCTGACGTAATCTAATCGCTAGCACACCTGAGCACATGTGAGTTAAGGTATTCCTCTTATCGACAAGACATATCGGCATAATTTTTCATATCGGGCCGATGCCGATATTTACATTTAAAGCCATTATCGGCCGATTCAAAAAAAAATTTTTGCAACCAGGTAAAACTCTTTACTGTCACTTTTGATTAATTTAATGTGTCCTTGCTGATTTAATCTTCCAAACTTTTCAACGATAGTAGAATTTGCATATTTTAATACAGAACAAATAGTAAAATAACATTTTAATTTAAGAAAATAATTGTTAATCCAATAAATCCAGGCAATCAATCATCAAAATAGTTGTTAGTAGCAGCCCTAGCAGGTAAAAGGATTTCCTGCTGCAAGAATACAGAAAGAGAGCAAGAGAGCAAGAGTGCAACAGAAGCAGAGAGGTAAGCAAGAGCAGTTCCCATAGCACACATCCTCTGTGTTGTTTGTTTTGTGTGAGAGTGAATGATAAAAGAGGCATGAAATCAGTAAAGAATAGCAGGACAGCAGTAAGAGTCCATGGCCCTCCATCACCTATACAGCCCCACTGTGGTGGCTTGCACAATGGACCCTGCCAAGACAGCTGTGTGAGTATCAGAGTGTGTGTGTGTGTGTGTGCGCTTCAGTGTGTGTTTGGGTCACCGGTAAATAATTAACCTATCGTTCTCCGGTGACCGGATCTTATGAGGGTGGTAGAGGCTGGTCAGAATGGGGGTGCAGGATGAGGGAGGGGTTTAAAATGAGTAAGACAAAACTCCCGTGAAACTTGCTGAAAGCCAATGGCTCCAAACCACGGTGGGACGTCTTTAATGGGCTTTCTTTTGCCCCAAAAGGTAGCCAAATCTCTTTCTTTGAAGTACAGCGTTCTCTCAAACTAATTTTCCAACAAAAAAGCACCTTAAAGTGCCTGTTTAGTGCACACACAGGGGATGCATTAATTAACCCACCACAAACACTGCAAAGAAATATAGAAACAAATTCATTCCCGCTGAATGTTATTGTGTGGTTGGCAGCGCAGTCACGCACCTCTGGAAAACACAGCTCAACTTCTCCGAGTGGGATTGTTCAATAAAAGCCCGCCTCTAAAGGCACAAAAGACATTCAAGAGAACGGCACTATCCTTCACAACAACAATTAGCTGCCTTGTGTTATCCTGGTCCACCGACACTTGCCTGCTCCTTTAAATACCAAAAGCTCCTTTAAAAAGAGCAGTAAATAGCATCTCAGGCGGTTTGCGGCTAACCCCTCCTCACTGTCACGTCCCGTGATGAGTGCCAGTGGACAACCTCCGCTAATGAAATGAGTGAATTATGCATGGCGCCAGTTAGCGCTCTGATTAAAACATCATACTGACCAGCTCTCTCAGTGGAGGTGCTTAGAAACAATGGGGGCTGTAAACACTTTCCCAGGACTGCGCTGCTGTAATAAATTTGCATAGTCTGGCATGGGACAAAAAGCTAATTAATTGAAAAACGGGAAGCGGAAAAAAAGTTGAAGAGAATGGGAGGGCCAGCTGAGACGATATAACTTGGGTGTTGAAAATAAAATGGACATCAAGTTTAGAAACATCTCTCCTCACTTGTTAATGAGATGGGTTTATTGTGTTCATTTTGGCACGGTGCTGGAATTTGGTTTCATATGTTGATATCTACTAAAGCAGAGGAAAAGATGCCAGTTTGGAAAAGGCAGGAAGGATGTTATGGTACCTTTCTGTCCATGTCGACTGCTGAACTTGTCTCCGATCTCTGGTATACGTGTTTGCCTGAGCAGGATCTTGATCAAGAAGGCGTCCTCAGCATTGGAGGAGATCATCACCTTCTCAATGTAGGAGTCTGTCGCTCCTTTGTACCTACAGAATGAAGAAAGTAGGCATTTTGGTTGCTATTGGGCAAAAAAACCCAACTTTGTACCTACAGAATGAAGGAAGTAGGCATTTTGGTTGCTATCGGGCAAAAAAACATCTTTGTACCTACAGAATGAAGAAAGTAGGCATTTTGGTTGCTATTGGGCAAAAAAACCTAACTTTGTACCTACAGAATGAAGAAAGTAGGCATTTTGGTTGCTATTGGGCAAAAAAACAACAACTTTGTACCTACAGAATGAAGAAAGTAGGCATTTTGGTTGCTATTGGGCAAGAAACCCCAACTTTGTACCTACAGAATGAAGAAAGCAGGCATTTTGGTTGCTATCGGGCAAAAAAACCCCAACTTTGTACCTACAGAATGAAGAAAGTAGACATTTTGGTTGCGATTGGGCAAAAAAAAACAACTTTGTACCTACAGAATGAAGAAAGTAGGCATTTTGGTTGCTATTGGGCAAGAAACCCCAACTTTGTACCTACAGAATGAAGTAGGCATTTTGGTTGCGATTGGGCAAAAAAAAAAAACTTTGTACCTACAGAATGAAGCAGGCATTTTTGTTGCTTTTACGCAAAACAAAAAACAACTTTGTACCTACAGAATGAAGTAGGCATTTTTGTTGCTTTTACGCAAAACAAAAAACAACTTTGTACCTACAGAATGAAGTAGGCATTTTTGTTGCTTTTACGCAAAACAAAAAACAACTTTGTACCTACAGAATGAAGTAGGCATTTTTGTTGCTTTTACGCAAAACAAAAAACAACTTTGTACCTACAGAATGAAGTAGGCATTTTTGTTGCTTTTACGCAAAACAAAAAACAACTTTGTACCTACAGAATGAAGTAGGCATTTTTGTTGCTTTTACGCAAAACAAAAAACAACTTTGTACCTACAGAATGAAGTAGGCATTTTTGTTGCTTTTACGCAAAACAAAAAACAACTTTGTACCTACAGAATGAAGTAGGCATTTTTGTTGCTTTTACGCAAAACAAAAAACAACTTTGTACCTACAGAATGAAGTAGGCATTTTTGTTGCTTTTACGCAAAACAAAAAACAACTGTACCTACAGAATGAAGTAGGCATTTTTGTTGCTTTTACGCAAAACAAAAAACAACTTTGTACCTACAGAATGAAGTAGGCATTTTTGTTGCTTTTACGCAAAACAAAAAACAACTTTGTACCTACAGAATGAAGTAGGCATTTTTGTTGCTTTTACGCAAAACAAAAAACAACTTTGTACCTACAGAATGAAGTAGGCATTTTTGTTGCTTTTACGCAAAACAAAAAACAACTTTGTACCTACAGAATGAAGTAGGCATTTTTGTTGCTTTTACGCAAAACAAAAAACAACTTTGTACCTACAGAATGAAGAAAGTAGGCCTTTTTTGTTGCTATTGGGCAAAAAAATCCCAACTTCGTACCTACAGAATGAAGTAGGCATTTTTTGTTGCTATTACGTAAAACAAAAAACAACTTTGTACCTACAGAATGAAAAAAGTATGCATTTTGTTTGCTATTGGGCAAAACAAAAAATAACTTCTTTGTACCTATAGAATGAAGAAAGTGGGTATTTGTGTAGCTTTTAGAAAATTAACTTAATTATCTCAAATAAAACAGCTGGAATATTGCACAGTGGGATTCTAATTTAATTTCATCAGACAAATGGTTTCTTACGTGACTGGCACGTCTTTGTATTGTGGTTGGCCTGGTTGGGCACTGCCCTCCAGTGGCGTTTGGGTGATGGTTGGCATTGACTTATTCACCAGCACCTGCTTGTTTTCAACCCTCTCACCTGTGAGGGATATGACATATAAAACATCAATACATATCCTTAAATCAATATAGTCTATATTATTCGGCTGAAATGTGGTTCTTTCTAAGAGTCTTACCAGGCGAGCAGATGCCATCAGCATCCAGGATGCTGTGTCTCCAAATGGGCTTGCGTGTTTCCGCATCCAACATTGGACCCATCACTTTGTCGAAGGTCTGGTTAGTGTACCGCCTTAAGGTGCACTTAGCGTTCTTGTACACTAGACATCTACCAAAGCCTAATACAAGACAGAAGAACAATGGAGGACAATGAACAAAAGTGAACACAATGGAAATCTACATTATTTTTCAGATTTCATTCTCAATTTAATTTGGAAAGTTAGTATAGTCACTTCAGAATGCTACTAAACTGATAACTGAATGAGTCTAAGCATTCAGCATGAGTTATTTAGCTCTTACCTCTGTCAAGAGAGGCCTTGTTGAGCACCAGGGCGTCTTCTATATCATAGCCACTGTAGCTCATTACAGCCACAGTAGCATTCTGGCCTGCGGGCAGCTTCTCAAAGTCAATCAGCTCGATGGTCTTCGTCTTCACCATAGGCCTCTGTGGGTACGCTAGCAGGTACATCAGGGTGTCTATTCGGTTCCTCTGGTTATAACCAATAGTACCTGATCAAAATCAGTGATGAAATGAGGCATCACTCAAAAGGGTTGAACAAGATGCAAAAGAGGAAAAATACTGCCTTGGTGTATAAATTAATATTTTTATATAATATTATTTATTTTGGGCTTTTTGCCACATTTCTGGTTAATAAATGTCATTATATATTATGTATTATGGCGTTTAAAGGGATAGTTCACCCAAAAATGAAAATTCTATCTACCAAAGCCTAATACAAGACAGAAGAACAATGGAGGACAATGAACAAAAGTGAACACAATGGAAATCTACATTATTTTTCAGATTTCATTCTCAATTTAATTTGGAAAGTTAGTATAGTCACTTCAGAATGCTACTAAACTGATAACTGAATGAGTCTAAGCATTCAGCATGAGTTATTTAGCTCTTACCTCTGTCAAGAGAGGCCTTGTTGAGCACCAGGGCGTCTTCTATATCATAGCCACTGTAGCTCATTACAGCCACAGTAGCATTCTGGCCTGCGGGCAGCTTCTCAAAGTCAATCAGCTCGATGGTCTTCGTCTTCACCATAGGCCTCTGTGGGTACGCTAGCAGGTACATCAGGGTGTCTATTCGGTTCCTCTGGTTATAACCAATAGTACCTGATCAAAATCAGTGATGAAATGAGGCATCACTCAAAAGGGTTGAACAAGATGCAAAAGAGGAAAAATACTGCCTTGGTGTATAAATTAATATTTTTATATAATATTATTTATTTTGGGCTTTTTGCCACATTTCTGGTTAATAAATGTCATTATATATTATGTATTATGGCGTTTAAAGGGATAGTTCACCCAAAAATGAAAATTCTGTCATTAATTACGCACCCTCATGTCGTTCCAAACCCATAAGACCTTCGTTGATCTTTGGAACACAAATTAAGATATTTTTGATGAAAATCGAGAACTTTCTGACCCTGCATAGACAACAACGCAACTGACACATTTAAGGCCCAGAAAGGTAGTAAGGGCATTGTTAAAATAGTCCACGTGACATCAGTAGTTCAAGTGTAATGTTATGAAGCCACAAGAATACTTTTTGTGCACAAGGGGAAAAAAAAACAACAACTTTATTTAACAGTTTCTTCTCTTCCGTGTCAGTCTTTGATGAGCGTTCACGACAGCACCACGACTCATCGTGGTACTCTCATAAACGCACGATGATGACTGACACAAAAGAGAAAAAAATCTTTGAATATAGTATTTTTTTTGTACTCTCGGTGCTTCATAAAATTATGGTTGAACTAATGTCTCATGGACTAATTTCAGGATGTCCGTACTACCTTTCTGGGCCTTGAACGTGTCTGTAGCGTTGCTGTCCATGCAGGGTCAGAAAGCTCTCAGATTTCATCAAAAATATCTTAATTTCTGTTTCGAAGATGAATGAAGGTCTGGAACGCCATGAGGGCGAGTAATTAATTACAGAATTTAAATTTTTTGGTGAACTATTTCTTTAACAACACTGCTCTGACCAACATAATGTAGCAACATTGGGTGAACCAATAAAAGAGTAGTTTACCCAAAAATGAAATCGTGTCATTTATTCTCCCCTCATGTCGTTTCAAACTTATCTGACTTACTTTCTTCTGCAAAATACAAAATAATATATTTTGAAGAACACTGGGAATCAACCAACATTGGACCCCATTGACTTCAATTGTATGAACATATAGATGATTTTATGGAGAAAAGGAGACTTCTTAATTTCTTAAAATATCTTCTATGTTCCACAAAATAAAGAAAAACATACAGGTTTGGAACAACATGAGGTTGAATAAATAATAATAATAATAATTTTTAGAACTATCCCTTTAACAATAAACAATGTATTACCATGAACTAATAACGAACAATACTTTAAAATTTAAGGCTAATGCTAATGCAAATATCCATATAAAGATATCTATTTTTTAATGTTCGAGGCATGGCAGAGGATCCCCAAATCCAGGTGTGAAAAACTTGTTGCATCTTTCCCAAAAAGACTCATGGCTGTATTAGATCAAAAGGGTGCTTCTACTAAAAACTGAGCAAAGGGTCTGAATACTTAGGACCATGTGATATTTCAGTTTTTCTTTTTTAATAAATCTGCAAAAATGTCAACAATTCTGTGTTTTTCTGTCAATATGGGGTGCGGTGTGTACATTAATGAGGAAAAAAATGAACTTAAATGATTTTAGCAAATGGCTGCAATATAACAAAGAGTGAAAAATTTAAGGGGGTCTGAATACTTTCCGTACCCACTGTATGTACTACTAATGCATTAACTAATGTTAATTTGTACAGCTTAACATACTAATTTCTACAAATACTAATGTTTTTAACATTGTCCAAGACTAATAAATACTGCAAAAGAAATATTTCATTATTTCATGATAGCTACTGTATTATCAAATGTGAACATATAGAACTTTATTGTTGCCAGAAAGGCCTTTACAATTACACTAAGGTTTTTCTTAACTTGCTGCAACTCAATTCAATGCTTTTCAAACAATATGAAACAGCTAATGAACATCTGATCACGTTTAACCGACTGTCTGAGGGGTGTTGGTGTGATGGCTGGTGTCGGCAGTGTTAAAATCTCTGGGGTGGAGGTTTAGCATGGCAGAGATGGAGCGAGGGGGTTAGGTTTAAGTATAATAGCCACCGTCCCTTGAGGCCTTGACATTTGTCAGATGCTATTACGCTACAATCAGGGTACAAGCACACAGTGTGTGATAATAGGGCTGGGGCCACACAACTGGATTTGCACATGTATGGGGCTGTCCGTCCAGAAAAAAGAAGACAAGGCCTAAGATATTGGGCCAAATATAGTCACAGTTTCAGTGGTTTTGTAATGGGGGAGGTGGCCAGGAGAGGTTTAAGTAGTTTGGTAACCAGGGCAGCGGAGTGTGTGTGCTCCTTCCCTCTTGCGCAGCTGAGCACACTAACCCTGCTCGGCACACTGAGCTCAGGACACAATGAATGCGTAATGACACTCAGAGACACTGGCAGGGAAAGGCTTCCACACACACACACACGCATGCATGCACTCACAAAAGCGGGACTATGCAAGCAGGCGATGTTTGATGTCCACATACATACAGAATGTGGTGTGTATGTCAAAGGTTTTGAAAGCTAGTGTGAAAGTGAGTGTGTCTATGAGTGAAAAGGAGTGTGTGTTTGGAAGTGGATGTTTGGAGATGGAGACTGTAGTAGTCTTACCCATAGCCTGCTTGCCCATAGCACACTGGTAGGTGTTTCTGGGGGACTGGTTATGATGAGGGTAAGGAATCAAACCAGCACAGACCCCCAGCAGCGTGAACGGTTCGATCTCCAAATGGGTCGTGCCCCTAAATAAATCACACATTGCTCAGCATGTATATTCAGAAGAACCTTTTTTTTTTGTTTGTTTATTTATTTATAAGAAATCTATATTTGAGTCTTAATGGATGCCATATACAGTGTCTCTAAAGAGTATTTGGACTGTTTGTATATGAAGGTGTCCAAACGTAATTTTAGAAAAGCACCAATATTATTTTTGCCCAATACTAATAATAAATCAATCATTATGGCTGATAATAAAACTCTTTAAAGGGGTCATATGATGTTGCTAAAAATAACATTATTTGGTGTAATGAAATGCGTTTATGGGGTTTAAGGTTCAAAAAACACATTATTTTCCACATACTGTACATTATTGTTTCTCCTCTATGCCCCGCCTTTCTGAAACGCGTAGATTTTTACAAAGCTCATCGGTCTGAAAAGCGAGGTGTGCTCTGATTGGCCAGTTATCCAGTGCGTTGTGATTGGCCGAATACCTCAAGCATGTGACGGAAATGTTACGCCCCTTACCATACTGTGATGCCGTGTCCCGGCCAGAGCGAAGAGACAAAAACATTAAAACCCATTATAAACGAGGCATTTGTTGCATCCAGTGGAGACATAATTACGGATTATAATGATTTATGCTGTCTTTTTACGCGTTGCATTGCATCACGCCGCGTAAACGTAAAACCATGTCTGCATTTGTGATCAGAGAAACGACAAACAACTAGCGCTACTCTACACGGCTCAAAACTTGCGTTTGAATCGTCAGTGGCAAATCCTTTAAATATGAAAAACGTACTTACAGTCTGTGAGTCAGAACAGCCGGCATTGTAGTCTACTCTACCAGGATCAGGAAACAGTCCTCCATAAAATGCACTGCACACATCTAAATATTTGGGTTGAACTGTTCTGGAACAGTGTTGTAAATACAACTTAACCACTGATTTCTAGTCGTGTCCTCTCTTGGAAGACCAAAAAAGTAGTTTCGCTTTCACAACGAAACACACGGCAACAACAATACTACAGCGAGAATCAAAGTTACGCCTTCTTTCTTTGCATGAACATTTGGGCAGTGTTATGCAAATCTTCCCACATCGTGGGGATATGTGGGGGCGTGTTAGAACGAGCAGTTTTAGGTAGGCGTGGTTGACTAACTTTTATAAAGAATATCTCTTTGGATTTGAGACTTTAGTCTTTGCAACTTTATAGATCTTCTTTATGCACCAAGAGCTTGTAACACTCCAAAGAGAGAGGAAAAAATTTAATAGCATCATATGACCCCTTTAATATTTTTCTGAAAAAATAAATATAAAACTCTAAAAATAAAATAATTTGAAATGAAACAAGTGAATTTAGGCATCACAGCATTATAATGTACAATATGAAAACCCAGATTCCAATTGGGATTTGATCATTCACATTTAACAGCATTAATAATTAAATGATTAGCATTAGTTAAAGATTTAAGTGAACAATAGATAATGATAAAGGTAATCTAAATATTGGAATAAAAATATGGTAACGCATGTAATTAAATTTCCTGTATGAACAGATACATCTAAATTAAAATCAAGCTACATATTAATTTTAATACAAAATATATACATGTATATATATATATATTAAAAAATATATACCATTATAAATTAAAATTCTGCAATATTGATATAATGAATATGGTACAGATATATTAAGCTTCCCTACAGAGTCATTACATTAGATAACAAAACAAGACACAAGGTAACATTTTCTTTTAAAATAGAAAAAAAAGAAAAAAGTATAATATTTTTAAACTAAACACTTTTCAGATCAGTTTCCTATTGCAATGATAATGGTCTAAGTGTCCAAATACTTTAAAGGCCTGAATTATGTGGCTTATAAGTACTCACTCGGTGATCATATGCTCATATAAAGCAATGTTACAGTCATTTTCTTCATTTACATCCAAATACTCCACCAGACTCTCATGAAGGAAGTCCTCAAACGTTCTACAGGGAAAAGTGGGTGGTAAAAACACAATGAAAAGGCATGCATAAGACAGTCTCAAATCTACATTCTGGACTCTCCATTCAAATGTAATTTTCAAATATTGATTGGCTTCAAACGCACCTGTAGCCCTGAGACAATTCCTCAATGTGTTTGTTCTTCACAGCTGGCTGTCCATTCTTTACAATGATGTAGGGTCTGCCAGGAGCACACAGAATGCAATTCAAATGTGTCTGTGCAATACAAGGCAACTAACAACATTGGGTACTGGTTTTAAAAGAGTTTATATTCCAAAAGGATTTTAATTTTGGGATATAAAAAAATAAACTCTGTAGTACCTGCACAAACGGCCCCCATCAGAAGAAATATACACACAGCGGTCGGTCAAATTGGTTGAAATGGACACAAACTCGTTTATAAAACCTGCTCTACGCATGAGTCTGAAGGTATAGACCAACTTCTGATGGTCTCTGATCACTCCAAGAATGTTACCTAGAAAGGAACACATTACATTATTTTTTTCTGATCATATTTTCTTTTATATATTTTAATAAATACAGGTATATTGTTCCATTTTTACATAATTATATCGGTTATGCTGAATGACAACTGAATATTACTTCAAAGTACTGTGACATTTTACACAGTACTTTGGCTGATTATTTAAATAAATAAATTATATATATATATATATATATATATATATATATATATATATATATATATATATATATATATATATATATAT